>NC_079340.1:34269663-34369663 GCF_029582105.1 Oenanthe melanoleuca | reverse complement strand
GCCAGGGATGTTTCCCCAGGGATGTTTTCCAGGGGTGGGGGTGAACCCAGGCTGACAAACCCCAAAATTTGTGAGCAAACTGGTGGAAACAGAAATGGCAAAGATACCCCAAACTTTGTTCTCAGCCTTACTTTTGGCACTGATGGAGTGGAGTGTGTGCAGAGAGAGGAATGGAGCTGGGAAGGGGCTGGAGAATCCCTGAAAGAAATGGGAAGGGGCTGGAGAATCCCTGAGGGAAATGGGAAAGGGCTGGAGAATCCCTGAGGGGATGGGAAGGCTCAGGCTGGAGAATCCCTGAGGGAAATGGGAAGGGGCTGGAGAATCCCTGAGGGGATGGGAAGGGGCTGGAGAATCCCTGAGGGAAATGGGAAGGGGCTGGAGAATCCCTGAGGGGATGGGAAGGGGCTGGAGAATCCCTGAGGGGATGGGAAGGCTCAGCCTGGAGAAAAGGAGGCTCAGGGGGAATTTCTGGCTCTGCACAATCCCTGCCAGGAGGGGACACTGGGGGGATTTGGGATCTGGGAACAGGAGCAGGGACAGGAGCAGAGGGAACAGCTCAGGCTGGGCAGGGCAGGCTCAGGGTGGATATTTGGAATAATTTTTCATTTAAAGATTTTTTCAGAGGAGAAATGGAAACTTCATTTGAGCTCAATAATTTAATTTTGTGTAACTCTTAATTCTTTTTATACCTTTTAAAATAAAACTGGAGAAGAGTCTTTGTTGTGCTAAGAAGTGCTGGCATGGCCAGTACAGAAAACACTCCAGAAGAGACAATTTTACACGTTGTCAACAAATGAATGGAGGTAATTAATTCAGGGTCCTGGTCCAGCCAGCTTTACAATCCTTGTTGGAATTAATTTGTCTAAAATTACACGGCTCTACAAAGGTGCTTCTGTTCACTTTGGGGATTTTAGCAGTCCCAGCTGGTACAGCCTCAATCTTTCATGAGGCACCGAGACTCAGCCATTTAGCATTTCTAACATATGCTGCAGAAACATTCAGTAACATCCAGCAGCTGTTTATTGCTAACGTTCTGCTACTATAAACATGTGCTATTGAGGCTTTTTTTATTATTATTATTTTCCTGTAAATCAATTATAGTTCCTTGAAATGAAATTTTCTTATTGGTAGAAGTGAGGCAAAAAAGCAACAATCCAAGAAGGAAAGTTGTGCTGCTGTGAGGCAGAAGCTGAGGGTGCTGCTGTGGCTCTGCCTGGGGACACCTGGGGACACCTGGGGACACCTGGGGACAACTGGGGACAACTGGGGACACCTGGGGACAGCCTGGGGACTCTCCTTCCTGCCACATGAAACTTGTGGCATTTTTTGGCAGCAAACTTGTGGTTTCTGTGGGCACAGGTTAATGTTTCTGCATCAGTGACTGGGGTGCTCCTTCCCAGCTGTGTTGCAGAGACAGTGGGTAGAGAAATCCCATTAACTATGGGTAGAGAAATGCCATTAATTATGGGTAGAAAAACACTATTAATTATGGGTAGAGAAATGCCATTAATTATGGGTAGAAAAACGCTATTAATTATGCCAGTGTGTTAGAAATATATTGATAGACAGTGGATCATGTCATACTGCCCTGACACATTTGCTGATACAAGATGGAAAAAATAATTTCTTAGGCCTCTAGTGTTGAAGAGAATCGTTCTTGGAATTAAATGTCCCTGTTGATATTAATGAAGGAAAACATGCAGCTAAAGAGTGAAATGTTGACTTGAACCTTAAAATGGGATTTATTTTGCTGGCTTCCCCAGGTTTGAGGGTGTTGTAGACCAGGTTTACTAACTGCGTCCTAATATTGTTCTCCTGCTGCTGGAGATTATTACCTGGTCCTGCTGTTGAGCACTCACTGGGAGCCCACTGTGCATCTGAAGTGTTATTTTTAGATATTGTGCAAATAAATGCAAAATAAACAGAAAAAAAAAAACATTCATAATTTTAAAATAGTAAAGACAAAGCCCTAATATTTTTTTTGCATCTCTCATCCCTCTGTGTAATGAATTGTTGCAGGGAATGTGCTCTGGACTCTCCATTCTCTCTGTTTCCCTGGCAAGTGGAAGCTGTGTGCTCTAATCACATCTGTGACCACAGAGAGCCCTTAATGACAGGAGGTCAGGGCAGCACCTGGCACGGTGGGAGCAGCGGGCAGGGCTGGGCTGGGCGAGCTCTGGGGAGGTGCTGAGGGCCCGTGGAGCCCTGCCACGCCACTTCTGCCACCCTGGCACCCTGTCACCCTGCCATGCCATCCTGCCACGGCTCACTGCCACCCTGTCACCCTGCCACCCTGCCATCCCTGCCACGCCACTTCTGCCACCCTGGCACCCTGGCACCCTGCCACCCTGCCACCCTGCCACCCTGCCACCCTGCCATCCCTGCCATCCCTGCCATGCCTCACTGCCATCCCTGCCACCCTGCCACCCTGGCACCCTGCCACCCTGCCACCCTGTCACCCTGCCATGCCATCCTGCCACGGCTCACTGCCACCCTGTCACCCTGTCACCCTGCCCTGCCACCCTGGCACCCTGCTTGTCACACATTCCTGGAGCTGGAGAACAAGCCCCAGCACAGGAGCAAAGCCAGGCTATGGTATTTATCCCTATCTGTGGTTCATGCTTTGTCACTGGGTGCCAGGGGAGCCAGGAAGCAGCACATGGCAGGTGCCAGCATCCCTGTCCCCTGGGCCCCCTCCCCTGTGCAGGTGCCACGCTGGTGAGGAGCTGCTGGAGGAGTCAGGGAACAGTGGGTGTCCTGTTCTTGTGAGGGAACCCCTGTGGGGACACAGCAGAAGGAAAAACACCCCTGGGGACATTGGAGAGAGCAGAGGGAAAAACACCCCTGGGGACATTGAGAGAGCAGAGGGGAATGGCTGGGTGTGATGGGCAAGTCAGCTCCTCATGTTTGCACTTTGGGATGGGATGGGATGGGATGGGATGGGATGGGATGGGATGGGATGGGATGGGATGGGATGGGATGGGATGGGATGGGATGGGATGGGATGGGATGGGATGGAACAGAAGAACAGAATATTTTCAGTAGTAAGGCACCTACGAGTCCCACTCACCTGGACTCGTGTAGTCTCAGTTTGGTGCTCAGGACTGCCCAGAGCCAAGCAGGCTGTGGAGGGCATTGTCCAAATGCCAAGCACTGCCAGGGTGGGGATGAGCAGGGTGAGAGTGAGGGTGAGCAGGGTGAGGGTGAGCAGGGTGAGGATGAGCAGGGTGAGCAGGGTGAGGGTGAGCAGGGTGAGGATGAACAGGGTGAGGATGAGCAGGGTGAGGGTGAGCAGGGTGAGGATGAGCAGGGTGAGGATGAGCAGGGTGAGCAGGGTGAGCAGGGTCAGCAGGGTGAGCAGGGTGAGGATGAGCAGGGTGAGGGTGAGCAGGGTGAGGGTGAGCAGGGTGAGGGTGAGCAAGGTGAGGGTGAGGAGGGTGAGGGTGAGCAGGGTGAGGGTCAGCAGGGTGAGGGTCAGCAGGGTGAGGGTGAGCAGGGTGAGGGTGAGCAGGGTGAGCAGAGTGGAGCAGAGTGAGCAGGGTGAGGATGAGCAGGCTGTGAGAGGCAGCACTGTCACTAAATTCTCTGCTGGTGCCTGTGACTCAGGCTGGAGCAGTCACCCCCAGATCAGCAGCTCTGTGCTGGGGTGAGTGACAGCTTTCCCCTGCCAGGCAGAGAGTGCAGCCTCTGGAGCATTCCCAACTGTTCCAGGCAGGTTCAGGCTTTCTATTTTAGGGAAAATCACATATTCTGTAGTGATAAGTTAACATTCTTAGTAATCCAGTGTGTTGTGCACAAAAAGCAGCACACTGTTACTATGATTTTCTTCTTCAAGTGCTGAGACTGCTTTTGCTTTGTTGGGATCATGTACTCATAGATCATGTACTCATAGAATCCTTTACTTACACAGAATTATCAGGCTGCCTGCTGAATCCTGCAGAAAATACTGGAACTGGGAAATCAGTGCATCATCTCAGCTTCTCATCAACAGAACTCTGTATTAATTTATTAAGAGTGACATCTCTGCTGATAGGTTCAAGGGCCTGGTGAATATTCATCTCTGGGTTTGTTTCCTGCCTGCTGACTCGAGCAGGCTTCCCAGATCAGTTGTAGTCATGGATACATGGAAATGACACTTTGGGGTTTGTTTTCTCAGTGGCAGTGCCTTTTTACACAATATTCCAAACACTAGCACAAAGAATTGTCAAAAGCTCTCCTCCAGGAGGGGTGGCAGATCAGGAGCACTTCCCTGAGGTTAAATTGCCAAGAAAATGCTGCCCTTCCCAGGCTCACTGAGGCTGGGCATCCTCTTGGTGATGGCAGGTCAGCCTGGATTTGACTGCTTGTGGAAAGCATTTGATCAGATGCTTTGGCCAGAAGATTTCAGACCGAGTATTTCTGAAGCTGAAGCTGCAGTTTTGCATTGCTCAATGAAATCACTGCTTAAAGAAGAGGCCCAGGGAGAAGGGAGGGGATGGGGAGGTGACACAGCACCCTGGGGCTGAGCCCTGCCCTGGGAGGGTGTCAGGGCTTTGGGGACACTGTGGCCTCACGGGGCTGCCCTGGGCTCTCCTGGAGACACTCGGGCAGGTCAGAGCCATGGGGGCTGGAAAACCTGAGAGCGAGTGCAGCCTTTGCTGATCCCCACAAAGTCAACTAAAGCAGCTAAACCATGTCAACTAACTAAACCAGCTAAACCATGTCAGCATACTAAACCATGTCAGCCAGCTAAACCAGCTAAACCATGTCAACCAGTTAAACCAGCTAAACCATGTCAGCCAGTTAAACCAGCTAAACCATGTCAACCAGCTAAACTAACTAAACCAGCTAAACCGTGCCAACTAACTAAACCAGCTAAACCATGTCAGCATACTAAACCATGTCAGCCAGCTAAACCAGCTAAACCATGTCAGCCAGTTAAACCAGCTAAACCATGTCAACCAACTAAACCATGTCAACCAGCTAAACTAACTAAACCAGCTAAACCATGTCAACCAGCTAAACTTACTAAACCAGCTAAACCATGTCAACTAACTAAACCAGCTAAGCCATGTCAACTAACTAAGCCAGCTAAGCCATGTCAACCAGCTAAATTAACTAAACCAGCTAAACCTTGTCAACTGGCTAAACCAGCCAAACAGCCAAACCAACTAAACCAGCTAAACCAACTAAACCAGCTAAACCATGTAAACCAACTATACCAACTAAACCATGTAAACCATGTAAACCAACTAAACAAATTTGAACAGCTAAACCAACTAAACCAGCTGAACCATGTAAACCAGCTAAAGCATGTAAACCAACCAAACCAACCAAACCAGCTAAAGCAGCTAAACTAACTAAAGCAGCTAAACTAACTAAAGCAGCTAAAGCAGCTAAACTAACTAAAGCAGCTAAAGCAGTTCAAGCAGGGCAGGGTGGCACACCTGCCCCTCAGCAGGGCTGGGGAGGTGGCTGGGGCTGCAGGGACACACGGACTGTCAGCTGGCCCAGATTCTGTTTTCTGCTTCGCTTGGCAAGGTTTGCTGAGCTCTGCTGCAGAAACCGTCCCCCAGAAGTGACAATAACAATATTTTGGATATAAGCCTAGCACAAAAGGGTAATAGGAACTCCATGGGCATGCGTGGGCTCTTGATTCATCCTCAGAGATGACAGATGTGCATTTATTTAAGAGCTGGGAGTGGGACTCGTAATATTTATAGTGAATTCTTTGTTCCCACTCTTCCTGAGCGTGGCCAGTCAACAGGCTGAGTGCTCACTGCTGACCCCTCCTGCTGCAAACCCCCAGCCCGTGCCAAGCTTTTCTTTTCATCTGAAGGAACGCTGAGGGTCCCCTGCACGGCCAGGGTCTGGAGGTGGAGCTGGCACGGGCTGACAGCTGTGTCTGAGCAGTGGGCTCAGTCCATCAGCAAGCTCCTCCCTGCCTTGTCTTTTTTATTTAAAACTGTATTTAAATAAACCCCAGCAGTACTTTGGTATAAAAATAATTCTGTTTGCAGCAGCAGCTGATGGAGGCAGTGGCTGAGGTGTTCCAGCTGCACCATCAGCTGCCATTGCTGGCCCTGGGCAAACAGGGGATGGGTCTGCAGGTGGAGGGAGGGAGGGCTGTCCCTGTCCCCGAGTGCTGGCCTTGGGGACAGCAGGGGGCACAGCCAGGGCTGCCTGGGCACGGGCCAGGGCCAGGGGGCTGGGGATTTGGGAATGGGCAGTGGGCAGTGTTTGTGGAGCAGGGTTTGTGGGGCAGTGTTTGTGGGGCAGAGTTTGTGGGGCAGTGTTTTTAGGGCAGTGTTTGTGGGGCAGTGTTTGTGGGGCAGTGTTTTTAGGGCAGTGTTTTTGGGGCAGTGTTTGTGGGGCAGTGTTTTTGGGCAGTGTTTGTGGGGCAGTGTTTGTGGGGCAGAGTTTGTGGGGCAGTGTTTGTGGGGCAGTGTTTGTGGGGCAGAGTTTGTGGGGCAGTGTTTTTGGGGAAGGGTTTTTGGGCAGTGTTTGTGGGGCAGAGTTTGTGGGGCAGTGTTTGTGGGGCAGTGTTTTTAGGGCAGTGTTTGTGGGGCAGTGTTTTTAGGGCAGTGTTTGTGGGGCAGTGTTTTTGGGGAAGGGTTTTTGGGCAGTGTTTGTGGGGCAGAGTTTGTGGGGCAGGGTTTGTGGGGCAGGGTTTTTAGGGCAGGGTGTCCCACACTCCCCACTGTGCCACACTCCCCGTTTGAGCTCTGAGCAGCTCCCTGATCCACCCAGGCTGGGCTGTATTTTAACCTGTGCTGAAGCACTGACTCCATAACCTCATCCAACCCCTGCCAGATCCCCCAAACACCTGAGAAGAGGCTGGAAAGGAAAGCAGCTGCTCCTGCAGCTTCCCCAGAGGAAAACTTGCAATAAGAGCTTGGCCAATGCTCTCTAGTTGTCTCCCTGTCTTCTTTTAAATGCAATCTTATTTCTAGTAAAGCATTTACAAATGGAAATTCTTTTTTCTTTACCTTGCAGTGAACTTTGACCACTTCCAGATTCTGCGGGCGATTGGGAAGGGGAGCTTTGGCAAGGTAGGCTCGACTCTCATCCTGCGTGGTTTATCTGCTCTCGAGTGCCTGTGGTTTATTGGAACAGTAACAAAGCCAAAGTTGGCTACTTTTGTATTTTTTACCATGGCTGCTCACAGGGAAAACGTCCAGGAAAATACCTTGTTGCCATTTGGCATTGCTTTAATTCTTGGCATCTTGGCTCAACAGATGTGCTGTAAATTACCAGCACAACTGTGGCCATTTCACAGCAAACACTCTTTATGTTCTCAGTTTCCTGTGGGGATGTCTGGGCTGTGGGGGCCAGTGAGGCAGGAGTGCTGGAAGTTGTCCTGGGTGATGGACTGAGCTGGCACCTGCTCAGGAGGGTTCTGTGAACTCCTGGGCTGTTTCCCAATCAGAAATCAGAAAAGCTGAAGAGGTTTTGTTGTTTATTTTTGACTGGTTTTCCTTGCCAAGCCCGCGGGAGGATGTGGGAGGTGATGATCAGAAAGCTGTGCATCCCTGGGACTGGCTCCTGGCTGGTTCCAGTGTCAGCCCTTCTCAGCCCCTGCTCCTCTGCCCTCCCTGTGTCCCTGAGCTGGTGACTCTGGGTGTTTGGGTGCTGACCTGGCCTTGGAAAGAGTGAAATGTGCTGTGGGGTGGCCCAGCCCAGCTCAGAGGGCGGCCCCAGTGTCCCCACACACGCTGGGGACAGGACAGGACACCTGAGGGTTGGGATGAGCTGCAGCTGCTCGTGTTTCCCTCTGGCCATCTTGGCAGCTTCTCCCATTGTACTGTGATCAAAAGCTGATGCCATGAGGGTGAGAAAATCCAGATGTGGCTCTGGAGCTGACCCACACTGTCCTTTGCCTCCTCCCTGGTGAGGTCCTGTCCCACTGGGCAGCGTGGGAGCAGCCTGACCTGCTAGACTTGGGTGGCTGGAAGATGGAAACTTTGCAAAACCAGGAATTTCCCAGGAGATCTGAGACCTGTTTGGTCAGAAGAACCCAATTTTTTACCAATTACAGAAAATCCCTTTCTGAACACTTGCTGTGCATTGAGAGTTTTGGTGTGGCAGCACAGAATCAGCTGCAGTCTGCATGGGGAGCAGAGGGGACACTGCCAGCCCCAGTGCTGCCACCAGTGCTGCTTTCCAGGGATGTTCTGGTACAGCCTCTCTCCCTGGCAGTCTCCAGGACATGGATTACCCTGCTCTGGCACAGCCACCCCGTGGATTCCTGCCAGGCTGCCACGAATTTCTGCCTGGGGCTCCCAGATGCAAGCGCTGCCAGCAGGGTGCAAGTCCCTGCTTGGTTTGAGGGGGGGTGGCTCGAGCACTCACCCCTCTCTGCAGCCACATCCCTTGGGCCAGGAGAGCTTGAGCAGAGCTCTGCAGGCTGCTGGGCTCCTGCTGGAGGGTGGGGAATGATTAAATACCAGCCCAGTCCCCGTGCTGTGGGGATAAGGCAAGCAGCAGGAGAAAGTGTCCCAGACACTCCTGGTGAGAACAGGAGCACTCAGGCTCTTGTGTCTTCAGCTAAAGAACAAACACTCACTCAAAACCTTAGTGAAAATTAAACAGCTCACATTTTTGTTTGGAGCTGATAGGAGAAGATTCACTCTTCAAATATCAACTTTCCAGAGAGAGGAGGTTTTATTCTTTTAAGGAGCAGCATCTGGAAACTTAATTCTGCTCAGGACATGAAACAGAAAAAAGCAATTCTTGTGCCAGGGCAGGACTCTCCTGGCTCTGAAGGGAGCTGCTCCCTGTGCCTGGCCTTGCAGAAAGGTTAAGTCTAGCACCTGGCAGTCTATCCAACTGTACACACTTCCAAGAAAATGCTGGAATGATTCATCTGTCCTCCCTCTGGATCATTGTGTCAATGTGCTGAGTTTCCTCTGACACTGAGAAAAGCTTTTTGTGCTTACCAAGTCATTTCCAACTCACACTGGATTAGGGGAAACATAAAGCTACCTACCTGGCAAGTGTTAGAACAGTTTGGGAGTGACTGAGCTGCTGTGCCTGGTTTAACCTCTCTGCCCACACTCAGGAGTGTTTAGGAGCAGTGGCAGTGGGTGCTGTGGCAGCTGTGACACTGATCTGGTGGGGACAGACCTGCAGCAGTGCCTGTGGTGCCCCTGGCACTGCATTTCCTTCCAGGGTCCTCTGTGCACCTGTGATGTTCCTGGTGTGGGAGCTGTAGGAAAGGAAGGAAAAGGAGCTCAGAAACCCTTTTTGAAGAGTCTGAGAGCCCCAGAGCTGTGGCTCTGGTGTATCTGCAATAAATGGCCAATTTCTGTTTCCTAGAGATGGGTTTAATCAGCTTTAGGGCACAATTAATAAAATTATGGTCAGGTTCAATTCCATGTTTACTCCAATTAGCAAGTGTGTAATATTTCCCACACACAGTAGAGGTGATATTATTTGATTTTCAGTGATTTACTATCAGCAGAGTGTTCCTCCGGCAGCACAGGCTCCTTCCCAAGCAGCACAGCAGCTGCTCAGGTTTTGCTGCTCTGGTTCTCTGAGGAGCAGCAGCCAGGAGAGGGTTTCTGGAATGGGGAGCAGTTGGGGCCCTGTTTTAGTGGGAAACAGGCTCTGATGTAGAGAGGCAGGATGAGACCCAGAGGTGCCCAAGGGCAGTGGTGGCATCACAGGACCAGGACTGAGCAGGTGACAGTTGTTCTCCTGTGGCTCTGAGGGCAGCTGGGGGTGTTTGCTGTGAGCCTGAGCCTCCCTCTTGGTCCTGCCCTTTTCCAGGGTAAGGAGCTGGAGGGGGCTGTGGGGATTCATTATTTACTCCTCACTGCTGTGAAAAACCAGAACAAGCCCCACTGCTCAGAGCAGCACCAGGGCACACCTGCAGTGCTCTGGACAAATCCAGGCAGTATTTTCCTTAATAAAATCTGTTTGCTGTATCATGCTGATGTATCCACAATTCACAGGAAATGAGGACCCTGCTCCTTATCATTGATGGCAATAAGTGGTTTGTAATTGGATTGTCCAGCCCTGAACTCTGCTCCCAGGGATGCACAGGGGGGGATTGTTGGGGAGCCTGGGCAGGGACAGGGGTTGGACTCCTTGTGGTATTTTCCAGCTCAGGACATTCCATGATTCTGTGATTCTGACTCCAGCATTGCTTCAGCACAGGAGCAGCTGCTGGGCTGGGGACAGTGACCAGGAGCTGTGAGCAGGCCCAGAGCACACAGAGGGGACCCTGCCTCTGATCCATCTCCCAGCTTGTCCCAAGGGATTGCTCTTCCCCCCTGGGTGCTGCCAAGCTGTGAGCATGTCACTGGTAAAAGCCACAGGAGAGTGGCAGAGCAGGAAGGGGGCATGGGGATGGGGTCCAGTGCCTGCATCTCAGGGGCAGCAGCAGGAAAATCAGAGTGGGAAGTGCCACTGGGGGGTCTGGAGTGACTGGGTGAGCACTGAGCTCAGCTGGAAGGGGCTGGGATTATCCTGCACTTCCCCACTGTTTGGGGTTTCTGAAAGACCAGCCTTCAAAAGACCTGTGAGGACAAAGGGCAGAATGTTTTGGCATTGATCAGATGAATAACTGGAAGTGTGATGGTTGTTCTGTCAGCAGTGCCCTCTGGAGAACCTCCTGTTCCTCAGAGGCTCCTCCTGCCTCACACAGCCCACACCACAGGGCCAACAGAAAGAACTCTGAAAGTGAAAACCCATCCTTTGTCACTAATGATAATTAGAACTGTCTCAGAGGCTGAAATGTGGCCAGCATTTGGATCTTGTTTTTGTTCTGACAAGCCATCACAGCCCACACCCCCAGCAGCTCCTAAATGGAGCTGGGAGATGGAAGGGTCCAGCCTCAGATGCAGCTTTTGGCAGCAGTAGAATTGAAGCTGGGCTGGACACTGGGGTCATGCACAGGTCCTTGGGAGCTGCAGCCTGTGAGTTTGGGGTGGTGTGTTCATGCTCAGGGCTGGGCAATCCAATTAGAAACCACTTAATGCCATCAGTGATAAGGAGCAGTGTCCTCAGTTCCGTGAATTATGGATCCATCAGCTTGACCCAGCAACTGGAGTTTAGAAGGAAATGCTGCCCGGGTTTTGCAGAGTGCCCCAGGTGTGCCCTGGTGCTGCTCTGGGCAGTGTCTGTGGGCTCAGGCTTCCTCCTCTCTTCACAGTTTGTGTTTCTGTGCTCTGATGGATGGTTGTTATTGAGGAGTCTGTGCACTGCTCAGGCAGGCTCTGGGTCCCGTGGGGCTGTGTGGCTCAGCTCCAGGGGCTAGCACAGCTCTGCTGTGGGAGGCAGGAGCTGCCCACAAACCACCACCAGCCCTGGGATTTCCTGTGCACAGCAAAGGGTAAAGGTGGAGCACGAGGAACCAGCTGGTGCAGGGGTGCAGAGCTGCCAGCAGGAAGGAGAGCTGTGACTGCTCTGCCATGCCTGGCCCACCGGCTGGGCTGGCACTGGAGCCAGCAGGGCCACAGAGCCCGGGTGTGCCAGCCTGGCTGGGGACAGCCCTGCCCACCTGGGCACACCTGGGGCTCCACCGTCCTGCCCTGACCCTCTGCTCCTGCTCCCTCCTCGGGGTGTCACTTGGCTCCAGAGGGACAGGCTGGTGGCTGTGGGAGGGGCAGGAGAGGGAAATCTGGGAAAATCTGCAGGGGGACAGATTTTGGAGGGGATTAGGGAGGTCCTGGGAGGGCTGGGGGGACCAGAAAAGTTGTTTTGGGGCTGGGGGATCAGGAACATTGTTTTGGGGGCTGGGGGATCAGAAAGGTTTTTGGGGGCTGGAGGGATCAGGAACATTGTTCTGGGGGCTGGGTGGATCAGGAACATTGTTTTGGGGCTGGGGGATCAGGAAGGTTTTTTTAGGGGCTGGAGGTATCAGAAAGGTTGTTTTGGGAGCTGGGGGCATCAGGAAGGTTTTTTGGGGGGCTGAGGGGATCAGGAAGGTTTTTTTGGGGCTGGGTGTCTCCTGCAGCTGAGGAGGTCCCCGTCACAGAGCCCCAGGGCCAGGGTGGGCTCAGCCCTGCTGGGGCTGTGTTTTGGAGCCCCAGGCTCTCCAGAAGCAGAGCCCAGCTCCAGACCCCCTTCCCTGCCCAGCCTGTGGGGTGGGAGGAAGGACAGGGAGGGGGGATGCTCCGGCAGCTGCTCTGCCTGTGCCTGCTGATGGGTCTGTCCCTGGGAGCGGGCAGGCAGCAGCAGGAAAGGTCAGGCTGCTCAGGCTGTCACTGCAAAGGGCTCCTGAGGGAAAAACAGGAGATACAGAGCCAGTCTGTGAGCAGCATGGGGATCTGGGCTTGATTCTGGGGGTTTGTTCCTTCCCCCACTCCTTCCATCAGTGATGCTGCCCCAAGCCCAGGGTGAGGGGCCCTAAGGTGCAGCCCACCTGCTGGAAAGGATTTATTTATTTACATAAGTAAATCGTTATTTATGTAACCTGCAGAGCAAAATCACGAATGTTTCAATAGTTCCATGCAATTAAAATATCAGCAGTGAAAATGTTGGCAAATTCTAAATTTAGTGCTTTCCATTTTTGTACCAACTGGCCATTTTGTTCTCTGAAATGAAACTGTAACTACAGGATCACTTTGACAATTGCAAATTGGCTTTTCTTATTTTTCCTTAATACTTTTTTATTCTTACTGACCCATCACATTTGGGATAGACTGTATTTTACCTGTGTGATCAGAGATTCTACCTCCCTTCACAAAACACTCTGGACTGTAAGTCCATGAGATTTTTTAAAGGAAGAAGAGCATGGAAAGAAACCATGTTTACTGAACAGAAGCCTTTTGTGTCTCTGCTTTCCACCCTCACCTCCCGTTTATTGCTATTTATGTCCAAGATCCACCGAGATTCCTTCTGTTCCTGTCGTTCTCTCAAGGACTTGCAGCAAGATTGTTGTGCCATATTATTACTTTTGATCTAAAAATTGTTTTTAAAAGTAAGTGCTAAAAATTCCTCTCAAGAAAGGGCAATGCAGTATGAAACACTTTTCTGTTCCTGCACAGCAAGTGGTGCAGATAGAGCAAACCAGGCTGAGGGTTACACACAGCACCCTGTGCTGGTGAGGATGGACACACTGTCCCTGTGCTGAGTGAGGATGGACACACTGTCCCTGTGTTGGTGAGGATGGACACACTGTCCCTGTGCTGAGTGAGGATGGACACAGTGTCCCTGTGCTGAGTGAGGATGGACACACTATCCCTGTGCTGGTGAGGATGGACACAGTGTCCCTGTGCTGGTGAGGATGGACACACTGTCCTTGTGCTGGGTGAGGATGGACACACTGTCCCTGTGCTGGTGAGGATGGACACACTGTCCCTGTGCTGGGTGAGGATGGGCACAGTGTCCCTGTGCTGGTGAGGATGGACACAGTGTCCCTGTGCTGGTGAGGATGGACACACTGTCCCTGTGCTGGTGAGGATGGACACAGTGTCCTTGTGCTGGTGAGGATGGACACACTGTCCCTGTGCTGGTGAGGATGGACACAGTGTCCCTGTGCTGGGTGAGGATGGACACAGTGTCCCTGTACTGGTGAGGATGGACACACTGTCCCTGTGCTGGGTGAGGATGGACACACTGTCCCTGTGCTGGTGAGGATGGACACAGTGTCCCTGTGCTGGGTGAGGATGGACACAGTGTCCCTGTACTGGTGAGGATGGACACACTGTCCCTGTGCTGGTGAGGATGGACACACTATCCCTGTGCTGGTGAGGATGGACACACTGTCCCTGTGCTGGGTGAGGATGGACACAGTGTCCCTGTGCTGGTGAGGATGGACACAGTGTCCTTGTGCTGGTGAGGATGGACACACTGTCCCTGTGCTGGTGAGGATGGACACAGCACCCTGTGCTGGGTGAGGATGGACACACTGTCCCTGTGCTGGTGAGGATGGACACACTGTCCCTGTGCTGGTGAGGATGGACACACTATCCCTGTGCTGGTGAGGATGGACACAGTGTCCCTGTGCTGGTGAGGATGGACACACTGTCCCTGTGCTGGGTGAGGATGGACACACTGTCCTTGTGCTGGGTGAGGATGGACACACTATCCCTGTGCTGGTGAGGATGGACACAGTGTCCCTGTGCTGGTGAGGATGGACACACTGTCCCTGTGCTGGGTGAGGATGGACACAATGTCCCTGTGCTGGGTGAGGATGGGCAGAGTGTCCCTGTGCTGGTGAGGATGGACACACTGTCCCTGTGCTGGTGAGGATGGACACAGCACCCTGTGCTGGGTGAGGATGGACACACTGTCCCTGTGCTGGTGAGGATGGACACACTGTCCCTGTGCTGGGTGAGGATGGACACACTGTCCCTGTGCTGGTGAGGATGGACACAGTGTCCCTGTGCTGGTGAGGATGGACACACTGTCCCTGTGCTGGTGAGGATGGACACAGTGTCCCTGTGCTGGTGAGGATGGACACAGCACCCTGTGCTGGTGAGGATGGACACACTGTCCCTGTGCTGGTGAGGATGGACACAGTGTCCTTGTGCTGGTGAGGATGGACACACTGTCCCTGTGCTGGTGAGGATGGACACACTGTCCCTGTGCTGGGTGAGGATGGACACAGTGTCCCTGTGCTGGTGAGGATGGACACACTGTCCCTGTGCTGGGTGAGGATGGGCAGAGTGTCCCTGTGCTGGTGAGGATGGACACACTGTCCCTGTGCTGGTGAGGATGGACACAGCACCCTGTGCTGGGTGAGGATGGACACACTGTCCCTGTGCTGGTGAGGATGGACACACTGTCCCTGTGCTGGTGAGGATGGACACACTGTCCCTGTGCTGGTGAGGATGGACACAGTGTCCCTGTGCTGGTGAGGATGGACACACTGTCCCTGTGCTGGTGAGGATGGACACAGTGTCCCTGTGCTGGTGAGGATGGACACAGTGTCCCTGTGCTGGTGAGGATGGACACACTGTCCCTGTGCTGGTGAGGATGGACACAGTGTCCCTGTGCTGGGTGAGGATGGACACAGCACCCTGTGCTGGTGAGGATGGACACAGTGTCCCTGTACTGGTGAGGATGGACACAGCACCCTGTGCTGGTGAGGATGGACACACTGTCCCTGTGCTGGTGAGGATGGGCACAGTGTCCCTGTGCTGGTGAGGATGGACACACTGTCCCTGTGCTGGTGAGGATGGACACAGCACCCTGTGCTGGTGAGGATGGGCACAGTGTCCCTGTGCTGGTGAGGATGGACACAGTGTCCCTGTGCTGGTGAGGATGGACACACAGCTCCAGCCAGCCCTGGTTTGTGCCCAGCACCTCCAGCCCTGTGCCCTTTTCCTGGCAGGACTCTCCTGTTCCCAGCCCTGTGCCCTCTTCTGTCCCCAGGGTTTGTGTCCCCAGCCCACCCAGCCCTGTGCCCTTTTCCTGTTCCCTCTTCCCCAGCCTGCAGAGCTGCCCTGCCAGGGCTGAGCCCTTGGTACAACCACAGCCCAGGGGAGGGAGGGACAGCCAAGGGAAAACCCAGCATTTGGCTGGCAGATTCCTCCTGATGTTTTGCTCTGTGAAACACCAGCGTCCCCTCCTTTCCTGGCTGAAAAGAAGGACCTGTGGTTATTTCCTTCAGCACAGAGGGAAGCTCTGCTGCCTGGGCTGTGCTGTGGCCCCAGCACAAAGAGGGCAGTGGGGCCACCTGGGTCAGGGCTGGATCACAGTGAGTGATGAGGCTTTTCAGAACAGCACAGCCAGGGTTCTTGCCTTGGGGTCAGGGAACTTCAACATCAATTTGTGTCCAGAGATTAAATTAGGCCCTGCAATCTTCATTGGAAGTAATTAGATTTCTTTCTGTTCCAAATATCTGACAAATACATAGCTAAAATAACATAATTTTTCCTCTTTAACCAGCCAGTAGTCATGGCCATAAGGAGAAAGAGTTCCAAATATCAGACATAACTCAAAATGTGTGTTGCCCACAGGGAGACATTGCCCAGCTTATTCAGACAAGGCTTGGTGGCTGTGGCTGTGCACAGGGTGCAGGTCCTGGTGTGAACCTGGAGCTGCTGAGCTGCAGAGATGGGGAGGCAGCTCTGGATCCATCCAAAAGGCAGGAAGGTGCTCACAGAGACTTCTGCAGGTTGGCCTGACTTTTCATCATTCTGCTTTAATTATTGAAAAGAGAAGCACAGTGAGGTCTCTGAGCTTGTGATTAAGGGCAGACAAAGCTGCAGATCCTGCAGCAGTGTGGCAGCTCCAAACCTCTCCTGGGCTCTCTCCTCCTGCTGTGCCCCTGCCAGCACAGCCTGTGCTGGAGCTCCCCAGGGCAGAAATCACCTGTGCCCACGGGAGATGTGCCAGGGCTGGGGCCAAAGGATGATCCCAAATCTCTCCATTTCTGTGCTAACCCTGGATGAGACTCCAGGTCTGGTGATGAGGCTGGTGTGCGGGGGAGAGGTGGAGAACCAGGACAAGTAAAAGCAAAGGAAAACACTCCTCTTTCCTTTTTGTTCTTTAGTGCTCTGTGCTGTCACTTCTTCAGTTTCTCCTTGTTTATTTGGATTAGTGCCTCTCCTGAGGACAAGAAATCTACACATGTTTGGGAGCTTCAAGTCAAATAATCTCCCATATCCAAACTCAATTACAGAAACATCTGCTTAATGTCTGATGGGACCTTGTTTCCTCAGCGTGACATTAAAGGGAAATGCTGGTTCTGAACCACCTTAAACTGCATTAAATCACAGGATTCAGACCCTGCAGACAACATTCTGCAGCCCCTTCCATGATGCCTTGCAGGGAAATCAGGAAATGTTCCCTGCTAGCAGCTGGAGTGCCCCAGCCCTGTTTGCAGGTACCAAGGAGGAGAGATTTTCCTGACACAGATTCAGTGCTGCTTGTCCCATTTGTGTGAGCAAGACAGAATAAGGCTCATTCTGGAAATTAAAAACAGCCAAAGCCATGGACAAGCTGAGCTTTGCTGTGCTTTGAGCCACTCCAGCTGCTCCTGCCCACTGGATTCACACACCAGAGGGGGCACAGGTCCAGGGGGTGCTGAGCCCTGGGGGCTGTGGGTCTGCACAGAAGCACAGGAGCACATTCCTGGGACTGCAGAGTGGAGCTGTGGAGATTGCCCAGAGCAGCTGTGGCTGTGCCCAAGGCCAGGCTGGACACTGGGACAGGGGGAGGTGTCCCTGCCATGGCTGGGGTGGCACTGGGGGGATTTGGGGTCCCCTCCCAGCCAGCCCAGTCTGGGGTTCTGTGATCCTCTGATCCACAGCACACTGAAGTGCTGTTGGAACAGCAGGTGTTATTTTGGGTCAGAAGATTTTTTTGGCTCCAGCATAAGCAACTGAGAAAGACATTTTTTATGGAAGTGTTGACACGACCTGGAAACACCAACAGGCTTGCTGTGAATAAAAGTTTCATCAGCTGCTGTTACAACTTGGCTGCAGCAAACAGCAGTGCTGCATAAAAAAGATTTTAATGATTTATGGTGCTCTGACAAACGAGTCCATCCATCTTGTGGAAAAGCACAGCTTTTCAGCAGGGAAAAACTGAACTTGTAAAGCTCCATGAAAAATATCTTAAGGAGTGAAATGTGGCAAGGTGTCTGGCAACAGAAACAAAATCAGCACTTAAGGATGTGAAGGCAGATTTGTTGAGCTGATAACCTCATACTCAGAGCATGGCTCCTGGGGGCCACACTTGTTTGGCTACCACTGCAGCTTCAGAGGGTTAGATGGGATTTGGGCAGGAATTGTTCCTGGGAGCTGGGATGGAATTCCCAGATTTGCTGTGGCTGCCCCTGGATCCCTGGCAGTGCCCAAGGCCAGGCTGGACACTGGGACACTGGGAGGTGTCCCTGCCATGGCAGGGGTGGCACTGGGGGGATTTGGGGTCCCTTCCCTCCCAAACCCCTCTGTGTCTCTCTGGCTGGATGGGAAGGCTGAGCAGCGCTTTGTCACAGCAGCCCCACGTGCTGGTGTCCCCTGGGCTGGGTCACTGGCACATGGGAAGGTCCAGGGCAGTGGCAGAGGTGTCCTGGTCCTGCAGACAGAGCTCTGTGTGCTGCAGAGTGGCTGGGAGGAGCAGGCACTGCTCTCCTGGGTCCTGGGGAGATGCTGCCAGCAGAGCTCCATCCAGTCTGCAGAGTTCCTGTGCTCAGTGAACCCCTGGCACTGAATGGTGGCACTGCAGGTACACCTGAGCTTTGAGCTCTGCTCTCCTGCCTATGCCTGAAAAACAATTTGATTCGCTGATTTTATCCTTAGTATTTGTGAGGATTGTAGAACAAATTATTATGGACTTTTTGAGTACTGGTATTACACAGATGCTAATTGCCAGGGAAGGGCTGTATTTTAATTGTCAGCAGCAGCATCACAATACAGGATGGATACAAAGATGCATTTGAATGCCAGGGGAATTATTTCTGTGTCCTGTGCAGCTGTGGACATGTCCAGAACAGAGTGATCCCTGTTTGCAGCTTTCCTGATGGCAGCTGAGAGTTTGAATGATCTAATTTTTATAATAGATAATTGGTTATGTTCTGCCTGGAGTTCTTGGTACAAGAGCAAAGCAGAGGGTCCTGGGGATGTGACAGGGATTTCTCTCCAGCCACTTTCTGAAGGATGAAAATCCTGGGAAAAGTGAATGATGTCTTGGTGTAAGAGCTGAGCCATTCAGGAGAACTTGGCTAAAGGAGATGAACTTGTTAGAAGTCAATATTGAGGTTATCCTTTCAGCAGTGCAAGGTGCAGTAAAGCCCTTCTCACCTGCTTTACTCTTTACTCAACGAGCTCAGGAAACCAGGGAACCATTGTCCAGCCTGTCCTTGCCCTTGCAGTCTGGCTCCAAAGTAAAATCTAGTCTTCAAATATGAAATCAGTCATCAAAAAAAGCTGGAGCTGTTTCTACATCATGGTAAATGCCTTCTCACTGCTTCAGGTCCTTCAGAATGAAAGACTTAGCTCTTCCTAAGAACTGTTTCCCCACCCCTGGGGCTGCTGCCATGCTTCCCCCACAGCAGAGATTTTTCCCCACGCAGTCCCCAAGCCTGCTGATGCTTCTGGTGCCACGGGCAATTTGATGTTAATGCTCTGCATTTCAAATTTCAACCTTTCTGGTAAATGGCAGTTCTATAGATACTGGGGAAAGCAGGGAGGGATAAATACCCAGCAGAAGCTGGAGGAGAAATCAATGCATGTGGGCAAGGTGCAAGCACTGCAAATAAGCATTTTTATAAACTGGAGCAGTGCCTGGCCACGGCCCAGAGCTGGGTGGGATTAAGGTGTTTGGTGTGGGTGTGTGGTGTTGGCTGGCTCTGAGCCTTGGCTCTGCTCTGAAAACAGAGTGAAATCCAGGCTGGTACACTGAAATGTCCCCGTGGCCCTGAGCCGGTGTGGGGAAGGATTACAGGGCATCGGTCTCGTCTTTCACAGCAGGAGCCAAAGAGGGAGAAATTCAAGCAGGAAAGCCGCTGCTGGCCGGGCCAGATGGCCGAGTCAGCTGTGGGTGTGTGCGGAGCCTGGCGGCGACACCCGGGGCACAGCACCTTGCTGTGGTGACCGCGCATGGAATCGGTGTCTGTGCAGCCAGGGGACCCCCAGGGCAGCAGGGCTGGGTGTGAGCCCGGGAGAGAGTGTGCCTGCACAGCCAGCCGGGGTCAGGACATGCTGTCAGATTGGGGTGTCAGGGTGGGTGTCAGGGGCTGGGTGTGAGCCCGGGAGAGTGTGTGCCTGCACAGCCAGCCGGGGTCAGGACATGCTGTCAGATTGGGGTGTCAGGGTGGGTGTCAGGGTGGGGACCGCTCACCTGAGCGGGGACTGCAGCCGGGAGCTCCCTCAGAGCCAGCAGGGCAACAACCAGAGGATAACAACCCACGGGGTTTGCAGAGGAGACACCCACTCTGCCTGCTGGGCACAGCACCAGAGGAGCTGGGTGACAGTGTGGGTGTCACTGTGACAGTGCGGGTGTTGTCACTGTGACAGTGTCTGTGTTGTCACTGTGACAGTGTGGGTGTTGTCACTGTCACAGTGTGAGTGTTGTCACTGTGACAGTGCGGGTGTTGTCACTGTGACAGTGTCTGTGTTGTCACTGTGACAGTGTGAGTGTTGTCACTGTGACAGTTCAGGTGTTGTCACTGTGACAGTGTGGGTGTTGTCACTGTCACAGTGTGAGTGTTGTCACTGTGACAGTGCGGGTGTTGTCAATGTGAGAGTTCGGGTGTTGTCACTGTGACAGTGCAGGTGTTGTTACGTGGCAGTGTGGGTGTTGTCACTGTGACAGTGAGGGTGTTGTCCCTGCCTCAGCCCTGTCACTGTCACCTGCCCCTGTCCTGGCTGGAACTGAGGGTGGCAGCCCCAGCCCTCCATGTGGGGTGGGAGCTGCTCACAGCCCCGGCAGTGGGGACTGCTTGGGAATGTGGGATCTGGGAATTGCTCATTGGGATATCTGGAGATCTGGGAATGGCTCACTGGGGTATCTGGGAATTGCTCACTGGGGTATCTGGGGCTCTGGCAATCACTCATTGGGGTGTCTGGGGCTCTGGGAATCACTCATTGGGGTATCTGGGGCTCTGGGAATCACTCATTGGGGTATCTGGGGCTCTGGCAATCATTCATTGGGGTATCTGGAGCTCTGGGAATGGCTCATTGGGATATCTGGGGCTCTGGGAATCACTCATTGGGGTATCTGGGGCTCTGGGAATGGCTCATTGGGATATCTGGGGCTCTGGGAATCATTTATTGGGGTGTCTGGGGCTCTGGGAATGGCTCATTGGGGTTTCTGGAGCTCTGGGAAAGCTTTTGTGTGCCGTGTCTCCAGCAATTCCCAGCCAGCTGCTGCCCCTCCTGCCTGGCAGGGCTGGCTGCGTTCCGCTCCTCCTCCTAATGGCTGTGTTTAAGCACCAAACATTCCCTTTGTGTGCCTGCATTGTGCGGAATGAGGACAGAGTCATTCTGCTTCTTGCCTTGCTCCGCATTGTAGACTTGCCTGAAAATGGATTAATTTAAAAAGTGCACTCTTGACTTGTGAGCAAATGGATGTTTATTCCTTCCCCGGGAGCGGATGCATGAGCGGAGAAGCACAAAAGGAGAAGGATATTCTCGTGCTGCTGGCATTTTGGGGGGACTCAAACACATTTGTGTGAGCAGGGGCTCCTCAGGAATGGTCACTGCCTGTGACAGGGGCACCGAGAGGCTGAGCCCAGCCCAGGCAGCGCCAGCACCGCTCCTGGAGCTGGTTTGACTGGAGCTAGAGCCCGACCAGGAGTGGTGAGATGTGAGCAGTACCGGGGAGCACCACGCTGGTACCAGAGCAGCACCCCAAAAGCAGTGTGATGTCACCAGTGGTGTGATGTGAGCAGGGATGTGATGTGATGTGAGCAGTACCAGAGAGCACCACACTGGTACCAGAGCATCACCCAAAAAACAATATGATGTGAGCAGGGATATGATGTGAGCAGGGATGTGATGTCACCAGTGATGTGATGTGAGCAGGGATGTGATGTGAGCAGTACCGGGGAGCACCACGCTGGTACCAGAGCATCACCCAAAAAACAATATGATGTGAGCAGGGATGTGATGTGAGCAGGGATGTGAAGTGATGTGGTGTGATGTGAGCAGTGGTGTGATGTGAGCAGGGATGTGATGTCACCAGGGATGTGAAGTGAGCAGGGATGTGAAGTGAGCAGGGATGTGATGTGATGTGATGTGAGCAGTGGTGTGATGTGAGCAGGGATGTGATGTGAGCAGTGGTGTGATGTGAGCAGTGGTGTGATGTGAGCAGGGATGTGATGTCACCAGTGATGTGATGTGAGCAGTGGTGTGATGTCACCAGTGATGTGATGTGAGCAGTACCAGAGCACCACCCCCAGAGCAGTGTGGTGTCACCAGTGATGGGACCAGCAGCTGGTCACATCTGCTGTGGCTGTCACATCTGCAGCGCCCTGCCCCTGCTGTCACTGTGCCCTCAGGCAGCCCTGCCCAGCTGCAGGAAGGGCCTCTCCCTGCACTGACATCCACATTCCCCCCGGAAATCACAGAACAAACATTTCCAGAGTGCCCAGAACTGGTGCTGCTGTGTGTGGAGGTGTTCCATTGCAGAAAAATGTTTCTCACAAGTACAGAGTACATGAAGTTTTCGTCATTTTCTCATTTACTATGCTGGGCTCTCATTTTCATTGTGGAGAAACAAGAGACAAATGACATCCGAAGAGCATGCAATGCTGATTAAGGTACAGCAAGTCACAACCTAAAAAATAAATCACCTAGAAATTAACGATCTTCCAGCAATAATGTGGAATAAACTGACATCAGGAGAGAATGTTGCTCAGTGCCTTGATGGCTATTACCCAGAGGATTGTTTTCAGAGCAGTTCTACAGCAACGACCATGATTTAAAGGAAAATTTTTAGGGCTTTGCTGCTGAAAGAATTTATAAAATATAAAGTTATTTTTGTTTATTGAGCATACAAGCAATTCAGCCTGCTCTAGCAGGGGCTGGATCCTGCTGGTGGTGTGCATTGTGGTAGGTGGTTTATTATTATCATTAAGTGTGCATGAGGAAGGTTTTCCCTTCTGTTTTGTACCTTGAACGGTGCCTGGCAGCTGGAGCTGGGCTCTGCTCGCCCATGGGCGCCGGGGGGTCCGGGAGCGGGGAAAGAGCTCAGGTCACTCTGCCCACGACGGGCCCTTGCCGTGAGCTCCGAGGTGCGCAGAGTTACAGCAAAGGCCGATTTCCTTCTCTCCCCGCACTTGTAACAATCCCGGTAATTCCCGCGCATCGCTAATTGGGGGTTTATCGGGCTAACGATAACCGCCCATTATTGTGCCACCTCCTCGCGGCAGCGTGTCCCTGATGGTATTATACCGAGCACTATTAGCGCTTGTAAATGCTGATTAATGGCAGCGTTCGGAGGCGCGGAGCTCCCACCTGTGTGCGCTCCCCCACCCGCAGAAATTCCCTTTGCTGCGCGCTCGGTGCGAGCGGGACCCGCTCCCCGCCTGCCCGGGGAGCCTGCCCAGCTCATCCTAATTACCGGCTGAGGATTAAGAGGGCAGATGTAATTACAGCAGATGCAGACATGCCATTAGCTCATTTAAAAATAGCTCCGGCGGTAGCTAATGAGCTGTTGGAAGCAGCCGCTCGGTGGTGAAGGTGTCATCGGCGGAGCGAGGGACGCACCGGGGCCAGCCCTGGGCACCCCGGGGCTCGGGCTGTCTGTTGTAATAAATTCGCATTTTAGCCGCTTTCTGCCACCCCAAGGGATGGTTTTCCCCTCCAGAGCACAGCGATGCTCGGGGCACCCAGAGACAGCGAGCCCAAAGGTGTCTCGCACTGCTCCCAGAACTGCTGGGAAAGCTCTCCCTTGGGAAAGCTCTCCGGAGCTGGCACCGTGCCCTGGCTGGAGCAAAGGCCAGCACTCGCTGGCATGGGAGCAGGGACGGGCTGGGAACAGGGATTGTGGATCAGGGATCACGAATCAAGGATCGGGGATGGGGGATCAGGGTTCGGGAACTGGGGATCACGGATCAGGGATGAAGGATGAGGGATCAGGGATCGTGGATGAGGGAGGAGGGATCAGTGATCAGGGGTCAGGGATGAGGGATCAGGAATCAGTGATCAGGGATGAGGGATCAGTGATCAGGGATGAAGGATGAGGGATCAGTGATCAGGGATGAGGGATCAGTGATCAGGGATGAAGGATGAGGGATCAGGGATCGTGGATGAGGGAGGAGGGATCAGTGATCAGGTATGAGGGATCAGGAATCAGTGATCAGGGATGAGGGATGAGGGATCAGTGATCAGGGATGAAGGATCAGGGATCAGGAATCAATGATCATGAATCAGGGATTGGGGATGAGGGATGAAGGATCAGGAACCAGGGATCAGGGATGAAGGATCAGGGATCAGTGATCAGGGATGAAGGATGAGGGATCAGGGATCGTGGATGAGGGAGGAGGGATCAGTGATCAGGTATGAGGGATCAGCAATCAGTGATCAGGGATGAAGGATCAGGGATCAGGGATGAAGGATGAGGGATCAGGGATCGTGAATGAGGGAGGAGGGATCAGTGATCAGGTATGAGGGATCAGCAATCAGTGATCAGGGATGAAGGATCAGGGATCAGGAATCAATGATCATGAATCAGGGATTGGGGATGAGGGATGAAGGATCAGGAACCAGGGATCAGGGATGAAGGATCAGGGATGAAGGAACAGGGATGAAGGAACAGGGATGAAGGAACAGGGATCAACAATCAGGGGTCAGAGGTGTCTGGGGCACGGAGCACAGCAGGTCTCAGCTCCCGAGGGGCAGAGGAGGCTGTGCAGCTGCTCCTGCCTGTGCTCTCCCTGGCCCAGGTGTGCATCGTGCAGAAGAGGGACACGGAGAAGATGTACGCCATGAAGTACATGAACAAGCAGCAGTGCATCGAGAGGGACGAGGTGCGCAACGTCTTCCGGGAGCTGGAGATCCTGCAGGAGATCGAGCACGTCTTCCTGGTGAACCTGTGGTGAGCAGCTCCCCAGGGCCACACCCTGACAGTGCCAGGCTCTCAGAACCTTCCCTGCACACCACTGCAACAGCAGCATTTCAAATTGCTCCACAGTGACTTCACTGTGCGTGCACCAGCAGAAATATCCTCATTGCTGAGCAACGTTTTAGGGTCTGATTTAAACTCTTAAAATCGGGTTGAAATCTGAAAAGTAGCTTGAGTCAGCAGTGCCTGTGAGGTGTATCCTGTCCAGGCAGTGCCAGTACCAAAGGCTGCAGTCTGTCTCTGCCCTACACCCCCATGGACCCCTGAGCCCTCCAGCATCCCTCCCTGTGCTCTGCACCACGCTCACTGGCCAGACAGAACACATTCCTTTGGAGCTCAGACACATCACTGCCAAACCTCGCAGGAAAAGCTGATCTACAGGTTTAGAGAGTAGAGCATTTTATCCTAGAGCTATTGGTCAGTGCTGCAGGTGATCTGTTCTTTCCTGGCTCCCTGCCCTGGGAGGGGCCCCCTCCCACTCCAGCAGCGCTGATGTGTGCCAGGCTGGAGGGCAGGGGGACACTTCTAAAGGTTGGGGAAGTTTTATACCCAAAGTGATGGAAATGGGCGATGTGTCACATTTGATTTGTTGATCCATTGCTCCAGAATAGCCAATTGAGTTAATATTGGTAATTTTCAGTTTCTCAGCAGTTGAAAATATTTTTCTCAACAAGCAATGAAATTCTGGAGAGAAGTTGCTCTCGTAGCAAACCCTTTCAGCTCATAGCTTTAGAATAATCCTACATTTAAGATGGGAGCAGAAGTGAGTGATTCATAAGTATTATACAATCCCACATACTCTTTCCTTGAGCTGCAGTCACCAAATATAACAATGAGCCTTGTTTTGGTGTGTCCCCACTGCTGTCAGTCTCCCGTGGGACCCACGGCACATTTAGAGAGGCGGTTTACTCCACAGTAAATATAAACCTCTTCTTCTGGTTTATCTGGTTAAATTAGCAGTTGTGTTCTCCAATTCATCTTCAGGATAGGCTGAGGTATTTTAAGTAGGTTTTATGAGATTTTTTGCAGTTGAAAATGTGGAGTTTCTGTGCCGTGTGTGGCTTCTGGGAGCTCTGTGCTGGTGGGCTGACATGGCCCAGCTGCTCAGGGACAGTGAGGGGTGAGCAGGGGACATTACCTGGATACTCATCTCTTCCAGGGAAGCACTGCTTAGTGCAGGAATTTATTGAAAAACAAGTGAGCATCTTGAGCTGGGCTTGCTTGATTGCAAAGCTGCATCTCCAGTTTTGGGTGCATCACTGCAAGGAGCTGGAGGGGCTGGAGCTGGGTTTGTGAGGGAGCAGAGCTGGGGAAGGGTCTGTGAGCCCCTGGGGCTCAGCCCTCCCTGTCCTGCAGGTATTCCTTCCAGGATGAGGAGGACATGTTCATGGTGGTGGACCTGCTCCTGGGGGGGGACCTGCGCTACCACCTGCAGCAGAACGTGCAGTTCACCGAGGAAACGGTGAAACTGTACATCTGTGAGATGGCCCTGGCCCTGGACTACCTGCGGAGCCAGCACATCATCCACAGGTACCAGGGTGCTGCCAGGGCCCTGCCCTGCTGGGACTGCCGTGCTGGGACCTGTCCTGGTGTCCCCTGCCCTGCTGGGACCTGCCCTGCTGGGACCTGTCCTGGTGTCCCCTGCCCTGCTGGGACCTGTCCTGCTGTCCCCTGCCCTGCTGGGACCTGCCCTGCTGGGACCTGTCCTGGTGTCCCCTGTCCTGCTGGGACCTGTCCTGCTGTCCCCTGTCCTGCTGGGACCTGTCCTGGTGACCCCTGCCCTGCTGGGACCTGCCCTGCTGGGACCTGTCCTGCTGACCCCTGTCCTGGTGTCCCCTGTCCTGCTGGGACCTGTCCTGGTGTCCCCTGCCCTGCTGGGACCTGCCCTGCTGGGACCTGCCTTGGTGTCCCCTGTCCTGCTGGGACCTGTCCTGGTGTCCCCTGCCCTGCTGGGACCTGTCCTGGTGTCCCCTGTCCTGGTGTCCCCTGTCCTGGTGTCCCCTGTCCTGCTGGGACCTGTCCTGCTGGGACCTGCCTTGGTGTCCCCTGTCTTGCTGGGACCTGTCCTGGTGTCCCCTGCCCTGCTGGGACCTGCCCTGCTGGGACCTGTCCTGGTGTCCCCTGCCCTGCTGGGACCTGTCCTGCTGGGACCTGTCCTGGTGTCCCCTGTCCTGGTGTCCCCTGCCCTGCTGGGACCTATCCTGGTGTCCCCTGTCCTGGTGTCCCCTGTCCTGGTGTCCCCTGCCCTGCTGACCCTGCCCTGCTGTCCCTGGGGTGGCTCGTGCTGCCCGTGCTGGTCCTGCCCCCACCTCTCAGAGTGACTCTGATGCTTCACTGGGGGGATGAACGTTTCAGGGCAGGTGTTAAAGCCATCCAGGGCTTCACACCAATATCCCCAGTCCTGTTATTCCTTTTCACTGGGAATGAGGCCTGAGCAAGTATAATGCTTCCAGTTTTTCACCAGGTTGCTCAGAAAAAGTTTATTTCTAGTCCATCATAAAGGGGCTTGCCTCACCTTAGAATATTTTTATTTGTTCCCAATTCTTGATAGATAAAATTGCAGGATTTTTGTCATTGAGTCTCATCCCTGTTCTGGCTGAGATTCCATCTGCTGTAATCTTCCTTCTTTCCCCAGAGATGTAAAACCAGACAACATCCTCCTGGATGAGCAAGGTAGGATCACTCTGCTCCTCTTGGTTTGCCCCCTCACTGATTCCAGGGACAGATTCTTTACACTCCTGGGTGCTGGGCATCTCTTCACCTGGGGAGAGTGTGGGATGAGCTGCTCTGCCTTTACTGGCTCACGTTTGCTGAGCTGTTTGCTGAGGGGAGGATCCCCCAGCTGTGACCCCTGTGCTGTGCTCAGCACGGAGGGGCAGCCCCACTTCAGCCCTGGCAATCTGGAGTCACTGCAGCTCAGTGGCTTCCAGGGCTTGGGACACCCCAGTCTAGTGGAAGCTCCATGGCATGATGATCCCTAAGATGATCCCAAGTCCCTTCCAACCCCAACATTCTGAGCTTCTATGATAGTGTTTCCCTGGTGTCTTGTCACTCCTCCAGCTTTGGCCAGAGCAATTTGGCCAGTGCTGGAGGGTTACTGGCTAGCTCCAAGTGGGATTTAAAATCAAGACCCAAAGCTCCCAGCTTTATTCACCTGGCCATCCCAAATCCTGGAAACCTTTGGGATCTCTTATGGCCATTCCATGGGATCTGACCCTGCCCTGCCTGTGTCTGTGCTACTCTGAGGGCAGAAGCTGATGAAACAAATGTGTTCTGACTCTGCATTGCCACTGCACTGCCATTAATTCCTTCTTAAAATGTGTCTTTATTTAAGGTCATGCCCATTTAACAGATTTTAATATTGCAACAATCATTAGGGACGGTGAAAGAGCGACAGCATTGGCTGGGACCAAGCCATACATGGGTAAGAAACAGCAGTTGCTCGTGCCTGTGTCACATTTTGGGTGCTCAGCCCACGCTGGGCCAGGGGCATCCAGTTCATTTAGGAATTGGTGTTTGTGCCCAATTCGTTCAGCAGAGCCTGATGGGTTGAGAAGGGGAACTCCCAGTGTGAAGGCATCGTGGTTGGCATGTCACCCCATCACCTCCTGTCCTGTCACCCCATCACCTCCTGTCCTGTCCTGCCATCT
Source organism: Oenanthe melanoleuca (assembly GCF_029582105.1). Lineage (NCBI taxonomy): Eukaryota > Metazoa > Chordata > Aves > Passeriformes > Muscicapidae > Oenanthe > Oenanthe melanoleuca. Next base: position 34,341,563 of record NC_079340.1, on the reverse strand, counting down.
GCATTATATCCTGTACAGTCTTCTCCATCCCCTCCTGCCCTTCCCACCCCATCTTACTCTCCCCATCCCTCCCTGCCCTCTCCTGCCCTTCCCATTACATCCTGCCCAGTCCCCCCATCCCCATCCCCTGCTGCTGCTCCCCTGCCTCACTCAGCCTCACTCAGAAAAGCTGCCATGAGCACAGTGCTCTGGCTGACGTGGAATTTGGAACAGAGAGGCACAAATAACCTGCTGCTGCCCGTTTCCCTCTCTGCTCAGCCCCGGAGATCTTCCACTCCTTCCTGAGCGGCGGCACGGGCTATTCCTTCGAGGTGGACTGGTGGTCCCTGGGCATCATGGCCTACGAGCTGCTGCGGGGCTGGGTAGGGCTCGGCTCCCCCTCCCTCGACCCTGAGCCAGGGGAGGGGGCAGCCCTCACCCCTGCTCTTGTCCCCAGAGGCCCTACGACATCCACTCCAACAACCCCGTGGAGTCCCTGGTGCAGCTCTTCAGCACCGTCAGCGTGCAGTACTCCTCAGGCTGGTCCAGGGACATGGTCGGGCTGCTGAGGAAGGTGGGGGCCCCTCGGGGCTGGGAACGGCTGAAGTGTTGGGTGAATTGTTCGGTGAATTGTCCTTCTGGGCTGGGAACGGCTGAATGTTGGGTGAATTGTCCTTCTGGGCTGGGAATGGGTGAACTCTTGGGTGAATTGTCCTTCAGGATGGAGCTGGGTGAACTGTTGGGTGAATTGTCCTTTGGGGCTGGAGCTGGGTGAATTGTTGGGTGAATTGTCCTTCAGGATGGAGCTGGGTGAATTGCTGGATGAATTATCCTTCTGGGCTGGGAATGGGTGATTTGTCCTTCTGGGGTGGAACTGGGTGAATTTTTGAATGGATTCTCCCTCAGGATGGAGCTGGGTGAATTGCTGGATGAATTGTCCTTCTGGGGTGGGTTTGGGTTGGATGGTGGCTACTGTGCAGGCAGGACTAGCTGGAAAATTATCAGCATATTAATGAACAATGAATAGTAAGAGTAATGATAATAATAATATACAAAAGACAGGCTGGGACAGTCAGGGATGTTGAGCCTTGAGAAGAGAAGGCTCCAGGGAGACCTTAAAGCCCCTTCCAGTGCCTGAAGGGGCTCCAGGAGAAGCTGGAAAAGGCCTTGGGGCAATAGGTGGAGGGACAGGGACAGGGAATGGCTCTGTGGAGTGCTCTGCTGCTTTCCTCATGCTGCTGCTGGAGAAGGCTGGGATGGGTTGGGACATCTGGTGCAGCTCTGGCTTGCTTGGGAACTCTGGAAAGGAGCTGAGGAGTTCGCTGTAGGAAAGATACAGCCGGTGCTGGCAGCCAGTAAGTGCCTGCGGTACGAGTTACTGTTGGGTGGGTAATTTGCATAATTAGATTGTGTTTAATGAGCAGCAGCGCCGCGGGCAGAGCGCATTCTCAGGTTTGCATTGCCATCTGCTGGGCAGCCGGGCTCGCAGGAGCCCAGCCTGTCGCAGGGCTGGGAGGGACCCCCGTGTCCCGCAGCTCCGGGCACCTGCCGAGCGTTTCCTCGGCTGCTTTTCCTGCAGCGCCGCCTGTTTCCCTCGGCAGAAAGGCTCCTCGGCACGGCTGCGCCCCGCGCTGCCGCGGGCACTGCCTTCCCCTGTGCCCCCCCTGATCCCTGTGTCCTCCCCAGCTGCTGACAGTGAACCCCGAGCACCGCTTCTCGAGCCTGGAGCACATGCAGGGCTCGGCTCACCTGGCGGGCGTGGCGTGGGGCGCCGTGGGCGAGAAGCGCGTGGAGCCGGGCTTCGTGCCCAACGTGAGTGACCGGCCGGGCTGAGCCGGGCCGAGCCGGCCCTGTCACGGCTGGACCCTGGGGCTGTCCGGCCCCGGCCGTGCCTGAGTCCCCTCTGTGTCCCGGCAGAAGGGCCGCCTGCACTGCGACCCCACCTTCGAGCTGGAGGAGATGATCCTGGAGTCCAGGCCCCTGCACAAGAAGAAGAAGAGGCTGGCCAAGAACAAGTCGAGGGATAACAGCAAGGACAGCTCCCAGTCTGTACGTGCTGCCTGGGGGGACACCAGCCGGGAGAAGGCGGCGTTTGGGCGGGCACTGCTGCTCTTACTGCCACACTCTGCATTTATTTTGATGGAAACCCGTTGTTTCAATAGCCACGTGTTCCTCTTGAGGAAATTTGGCCAAACTGACACAGAAGTGAAATGAGCAGCAGGGGTCTGGGCAGCCCAGTGTGCTCAGCCTGTGTCCCTGCTGTCCTGGTTTGGGGACAGGTGTCTGCCAATAAAGGCAGGAGCTGCTCTTTGAAATGGAGAATGTAAACCCCTCCCTCCAAATTATTATTGTAATTTTGAAATTAAGGGGCTCTCAGGCAAAGATATGGGAATAGGAATAACAGTTCTTGACTAGGAAAATTAAAATAGAAATGCAGTATTACACAGAACAATCCCAGCCCTGCCAGAGTCAGAATCCAAGCTGACACCCGTCAGTCAGTCAGGGTGTTGGCACAGTCCCATTCAATGGTGGCTGCATCCTCCTGCAGGGGCAGATGTGGTTCAGCTGGAGCAGTGCTCCTGGAGAAGGGGCAGTTTCCTCTGAAGCTCCAGGGATGATGTGCAAAGGTCTGGTTTTCCTCTGGAATCCAGTGGGAAGAAGGTTCCTTGGTGTCCAAATGTCAGTTTTTATCTGGGTAGGAAAGGCTTGGCTCCTCCCCTGGCTGGAGCATCTCCCAGTGGGATGATGGAATTTTATCAGTCATGCCCTGGGACTCACTGGCCATGAACAGGAGATATCTCCTGGAGGGAGGATGGGCTGTGGGAAGATAAAGATGATTGCCCAGCTGGTTTAAAGATGGCCCATGAGCAGATAATGTGTGCCAGGAGATCAGGGGCACTGCCCCAGCTGGGGTAACAGAATTCACATTTCTGGCCAGATCCTGCATTGCAGCCCAAGACACCAGCCCAGCCCCAGCTCAGCACAGGCAGCACTCCCTGCCTGCCTCTGCAGGGACTCTCACTGGCTGTGTGCTGGGCTCTCCCCACGCTGCCCCTGCTCCCTTTGGGCTCACAGCACTCCCCAAATGCAGCGTGCATGGACAAATGTTCATGTCAGGCCCAGTGGGATCTGTGTTTTGTGGAAAGCTGCTGCTGTGCGTGGCACAAGCCCCTGGTGGGAGCATTGGCAGCCAGCCCTGCTGCCTCCAGATGTGGGGCTGAGGCTCAGGGCCTGGGGGCTCCTGCACAGCTGGAGTGCTGGGGGCTGCAGGCAGCCAGGGGATGCACATGGGGCTGCTTGTGCATGTTTTGTTTTCCTTCAACAGGAAAATGACTATCTCCAGGAATGCCTCGAAGCTATCCAGCAGGACTTTGTCATCTTCAACAGAGAGAAGTGAGTGTGTGAGCTGCTTTTTTTTAGGGAAAAATGCTCCTTTTTCTGCTTTCCCCTAGGAAGCAGTGCCAGTGCCTGACAGCCAGGAGCACCTTGCTGCTGGCTTAGCCCCAGGTGAATGGTGTCAGCAGAGGAGCTCAGGTGCTGCCTGTGTATGAAAAATGGTTCTGGCCACAAAGGGAGGCAAGATCAGGGATTATCAACTGCCATTATGTAAAATATGCTGTAGAGAGACTTCTGGGATTTAACATGTGTATGTGACTGCCTCCATTCCCTTGTGGCACCTCCTCAACCCATCCTGCTTTCAGCAAGTGATGTTTTGGGAAATGAAGGCGAGGAAGGTTGGACTCAATGGCTGAGGAGGCCTTTAACAAAGAGAGTAGATTCATAGGATGATTAAGGTTGGAAAAGTCCCTGGTGGGAATAAGCAGGAAGTGAAAGTGCTGGCAGGACCTGGCTGTGCTGGGGCACTCAGGGTTGGGATTTGGGGGTTTGGGGGTGCAGGAGCCTGGCTGTGCTGGGGCACTCGTGGCCAGGTCTGGGTGGGCTGAAGCCCTGCAGGCTGTTTTGGGGCATTCCAGAGCAGGTCAGTGTGCTTTGCTGATGCTTTGCTGGGCTCTGTCCTGACCCCTCTGTTGGGACTCCCCGTTCTCTGTGGGCACCAGGGCTTGCTGCCCACTCCTGGGGGTTTGTTTGGCACAGCTGTGTGACTCCTGCTTCCTCCTCTCCCCAGGCTGAAGAGGAGCCAGGAGCAGCCCAGCGAGTCCGTGTCCACCTCCGAGACCCCCGAGGAGGCAGAGGCTGAGCCCCTGCACATGTGCAGCTCTGTGTGCTCCTCGGGCAGCAGCTAGGCCAGGGACAGCCCCTCACCTGCCCCAGGTGTGCTGGGCACTGAGCCTGCCCTCACCTGCCCCAGGTGTGCTGAGCACTGAGCCTGCCCTGGACAGCACCGGCAGCTCCCCTGAGAGCTGGAGCCAGCCTGGGTTCCTCAGGATGCCCTCCAGCCATGGATTGCCAGCCCAGCTCCTTCTGAGAGCTGGAAGAGGCCAGAGCTCCCCAGGACTGTCCCTGAGAGCTGGAAGAGGCCAGAGCTCCCCAGGACTGCTCTCCAGCCACGGATCTCCAGCCCAGCACCGTGGCTGCCTGCTGGGGGAACACAGGACCTATGCAACTTGTCAGGGGGGGACTGATTTAATCTTTGTTTTCATGTCAGATGGCCGATCTACACGTTTTTAATGCAGTGAGAGGACGGGGAGAGAAGCTGTGTCCTTGGGAGGAGGAGGAGCAGGGGGACATGGGGCAGGGAGGAAGGGCAGGGAGGGGGTGTGAGCTTGGCTTTGGCACTCCCTGTTCGGATGCTGCTCTGGGCACAGGCCATGGGCAGCCTGGCACAGCCTGGCACAGTCCCTGTGCAGAGCAGAGCAGCCCCAGGTTCAGCTCCTGCAGCACAAGGATGCCCCAGGCACCTCCTGTCCCTGTGTCGCCTGTCAGGTCCTTCCCCCATTCAAGGCAAACAAATGTTTTTTGTGCACTCCATGGATTCTTCAGGGGCTGGGTTATGCTCAATGTGTATTTGAGCTGCAGAATGCATTTAAATATTCTCCTCCTGGACGTGGCTGCTGCAGGCAGTGAGGAGCTGTGGGATGGTTGGGGTCTGGCTCCATGTCCCAGCTTTGGAGGACACAGTTTGTCACAGGCTGAGGTTTTGTTGGAGGCAGAGTGGGTGACGTGTGGATGAAAGGCAGGAATATTGTATTTCACCCTTAGACTTCCTTTATTTTCAGTGTAAAGTACAAGTACTGTATATAATCTGCTAATACCTGTCTTAACTTAATAAGACAGGACATCTCCCTGGCTCCAGCTGAGGGTGTTGCTGTTCCTGCTGCAGGGCCCTTCACCATAGGAGCTGTTTAAGCTGCTGCAGTGGCTTTTGGTCACTGTGGCTGAGCCCTGTAGTGCCCCAGGACTGCTCTGGTGGCCCCACAGTCACCACCCACCCAGCAGTGTCTGCCTCCTTCCTGGGCACTCCTGATGCAGAAATGGGTGGGAGATGTTTTGAACAGATCAGGCTCTGCCAGGAGCAGTTTCGTTGTGGTTTTTGTTTCCAGGAATAAACCAGGAAGGCAGAGGGGTACGAAATGATCTTGCAGAGCCAGGACTCAGCAGGTGTGTCTCCCCCAGTTTTATGTGGGGAGCAGCGTGTGGCTGAAGCTGTGCAGGGATGTTTCATGGAAGGGTGGGCAGGAGGGGGTGGCCAGAGCTCTGCTCCAGTTCTGTGTTTGTTCTCAGGGCAGAGCCAGGGGATGCTGCCAGGCCCTGGCCCTGGTGTCACCCGTGGCCCTGCACACCCTGTGCTCGTTAGCAGCTGCCTTAATGACAGCTCAGGGGCTGTGGCCATCAGTCAGGGGCTGCAATCAGTGTGTCCTCCTGCTCCTGCTCTGACCCAGGCTGTGCTGGGGGAACCTGCCCCTCTGCCCCCAGTAGCTCCCAGTGTCTTACTGGGTACCAGGGAGCCCTAATTGCCTTGTCACCTGCCAGAGCTCACCTGTGTGTGCAGGTGTGCCACTGCCCTGCCCTTGCTCTCAGCCTGGTCCTGTCCCAGGGCTCTGTGCTCCCCTTGTGTCTCCACCCCACAGCTCAGCTGAGCACCAGCTCTGTCCTGGCACAGCAGGTGAGCCTGTATTTATTCAGGAGTTAGGAATTACAGGTGATTTACTCCACTGGTGTGGGTAGGCTTTTACAGTGAATTCCCTTGCACTATTTAGCAACTTCTTGTAAATGATGGCAAAATTTTGGGCTACTGGAATGACAGAGTGTTACTGATTTTTTGACCAAACTATCCCACAGATGAGTGATGAAGATACCTCTCCTGGCCTGAGAGCTTCTGGCTGAACTGGGATGTGTTGGCAGCCACAGGATGTGGGTAATTGATGTTTTCATTGCTTTCCTAGGGCAGGAGGCAGGTGTGGCCTGAGGAGGGGTTGGTGTGTGTGGGGAGGAGCTGGCTTGTTCTGAAATGGGGGTTCCTCAGCCCAAACCCTCTCTGTGCCAGTCATCTGATCCCTTGTCAGTCACCTGCTCCCCTCTTCTCCAGGCATTGTGCAGAACAGCTCAGCAGCACCTGGCAGGAGCCAGGAGAGCTCCTGGGGGTGCCAGGGAATGGCTCCTTCCCAGGGCAGGTCCAGGCTGCCTGGGCAGCACCCCTGGAATCCAGCAGGGCATCCCAGGGCTGTGCTGGGTCACTGCTGGACCTGAATCCCTGGAGCAGTACCAGGACACAGAGCTGTGGGATCTCTGCTGAGTGGGGGAGGCACCATGGACACCACTGAAGTGTTTGGTTTGGTCTGAAATAATATTTGGGCATAACCTCAGCAGAGCCAGGGTGGCAGAGTCCCATTGACACCTGTCTGCACTCAGTCCCTGGAGAAGGAGTGGCATGGAAAGAGCAGCAGGAAAAGGGGCAAGTGATAGGAAACAGCTCAGTGTTACCCATTGTCAGAAGCCCTCTGGAGGTTCCAGGGCTCTGGGGCCTCCTGTGCCCCACTCTGGGCCCCTCTTGTGTCCCCATTGCTGTGTCCCTGTCCCTGCCAGTGCCAGCTGAGCCTGTGCCAGCTGAGCCCAGCTCGCTCCTGTTTGCCCTACACATCTTTGTGGCTCCTGCCAGGTGTCCATGTCCAGCTCCCCCATCCACACAGGAGTCCTGGGGTTTGATCCTCTCTCTCCTCCCTGTGCCACTCCCTGGCTGCTCCTGTCCCTGGCTGCTGGCACAGGCTGGGGACAAAGCTCTGGGGCTGTGGCAGGGCTGTGGTGCCCTGGCTGCTGCTGCTGGGCAAACCTCACAGTGCCAGAGCCCAGGCCCCCACCCCAGCTGGGAGGTGTCACTGACAGCTACAGCCACACAGGAATTTTCTGTACATAAATATTTAAATACCTGTATTTTTTTGTATGACAGATTTATACAGTGTGTGCCATTATCTGCTGTGAAAAGTCTACAGCACCTATAAATTATTCTCCTTTAATCACTTGCCATGAGATTGTTTTTCTTATCTCTGTTGTGTTACAAAGTTTTGCAAAGTTGCATATTTTTAAGTGTTGGCATAGAATTCCACAGCCTTCACTGGGAATTTTGTGCAGAAGACAAATGGCAGGTCAGGTCCTGATGTTTCTTCGGTTGCCAATTCTCTATTACTCCAGAGCTTGCCAAAAAGAGTCTAAGAGTAATAAAATACTAGCAGAAATACCAGTAATATGGACTTGACCCTGGACAGTGCTGAAATCCTGCTGCCTTGGGAGGGTATTTTAAAAAATTATTTCAGTGCAGATATATGTAAATATATCTTTGTATTTTATGTTAATACATCCCTGTAATTTTCTTGCATGACAATTTTACCACACCACAGAATATTTAAGTTATGACAAGGTTGTGTTTTTGCAGATCCTGTCTGAAGGCATTGCACATGTGGAGTAATAAATGTGTATTTTTAACATTGCCAAGGATTTGGTGTCATTTCCAGGGTATTGAGCTGTAGATGCATGGAAACACAGAAACACCCAAATACTGGAATCCTGGCACCCAGCTGGAATCTGGGCTGGTGGGACACTGCCAGCCACCACAGAGCTGGGTGGGACAGGAGCTGTGGGACCACTGCCCTGAAATGCCTCAGGAATAGGCACTGAAAGGGGAACAGCTGCATCCAGGTGTTTGCATGTCCCCCCTGTGCCAGCTGGTGGTGCTGATGCCATGGGGTTATGTGATTCCACAGGTGTGTAATTCCATGGAATGTGGGTTATATGATTCCATAGGTTTGTGATTCCATGGGGTGTAGGTTATGTGATTCCATAGGGAGTGGGTTGTGTGATTCCATAGGTGTGTAATTCTATGGGGTGTGGGTTATGTGGTTCCATGGGGTGTGGGTTATGTGGTTCCATGGGGTGTGGGTTATGTGGTTCCATGGGGAATGGGTTATGTGGTTCCATGGGGAATGGGTTATGTGATTCCATAGATCCATCCCTGAGGAGCTCTGCTGTAATGCAGGGAATTGAGGGATCCACCCCTGCGGATGCTGTGCTGGGAATTGTGGGGTCCATCCCTAAGGATGCTGTCCTACAGGGAATTGAGGGGTGCATCTCCACTCCAGACACAGGTGTGGGGTCCTGGGGCCCCTCCCTCACAGCTCTGGTGCTGCAGAGCCGGGGATGTGGCTCAGCCAAGGGCACAGAGCGTGTCCCTGCTGTCCCTGACCCAGAGCCTGCAGGAAAGCTGTCCAAAGGAATTAGGGCCACGACTGTGTGGGGCTGTGGGGGAGGTGTTTCCTGCAGGCTCTGGCTCCATCAGCAGGCACTGCTCAGCCTCTCCTGGCACTGGGAGAGCTGCAGGATGCTGCTGGCTCTGCCCCTGCTGCTGGCTCTGATCCTGCACTGGGAGAGCTGCAGGATGCTGCTGGCTCTGATCCTGCACTGGAGGAGCTGCAGGATGCTGCTGGCTCTGCCCCTGCACTGGGGGAGCTGCAGGATGCTGCTGGCTCTGCCCCTGCACTGGAGGAGCTGCAGGATGCTGCTGGCTCTGCCCCTGCTGCTGGCTCTGATCCTGCACTGGGGGAGCTGCAGGATGCTGCTGGCTCTGCCCCTGCTGCTGGCTCTGATCCTGCACTGGGGGAGCTGCAGGATGCTGCTGGCTCTGCCCCTGCTGCTGGCTCTGATCCTGCACTGGGGGAGCTGCAGGATGCTGCTGGCTCTGCCCCTGCTGCTGGCTCTGATCCTGCACTGGGGGAGCTGCAGGATGCTGCTGGCTCTGCTCCTGCACTGGGAGAGCTGCAGGATGCTGCTGGCTCTGATCCTGCACTGGGGGAGCTGCAGGATGCTGCTGGCTCTGCTCCTGCACTGGAGGAGCTGCAGGATGCTGCTGGCTCTGCCCCTGCTGCTGGCTCTGATCCTGCACTGGGAGAGCTGCAGGATGCTGCTGGCTCTGCCCCTGCACTGGGGGAGCTGCAGGATGCTGCTGGCTCTGCCCCTGCACTGGAGGAGCTGCAGGATGCTGCTGGCTCTGCCCCTGCTGCTGGCTCTGATCCTGCACTGGGAGAGCTGCAGGATGCTGCTGGCTCTGCCCCTGCACTGGAGGAGCTGCAGGATGCTGCTGGCTCTGATCCTGCACTGGGAGAGCTGCAGGATGCTGCTGGCTCTGCCCCTGCACTGGAGGAGCTGCAGGATGCTGCTGGCTCTGCTCCTGCACTGGGGGAGCTGCAGGATGCTGCTGGCTCTGATCCTGCACTGGGGGAGCTGCAGGATGCTGCTGGCTCTGCCCCTGCTGCTGGCTCTGATCCTGCACTGGGGGAGCTGCAGGATGCTGCTGGCTCTGCCCCTGCTGCTGGCTCTGATCCTGCACTGGGGGAGCTGCAGGATGCTGCTGGCTCTGCCCCTGCTGCTGGCTCTGATCCTGCACTGGGGGAGCTGCAGGATGCTGCTGGCTCTGCTCCTGCACTGGGAGAGCTGCAGGATGCTGCTGGCTCTGATCCTGCACTGGGGGAGCTGCAGGATGCTGCTGGCTCTGCTCCTGCACTGGAGGAGCTGCAGGATGCTGCTGGCTCTGAACCTGCACTGGGGGAGCTGCAGGATGCTGCTGGCTCTGCTCCTGCACTGGGGGAGCTGCAGGATGCTGCTGGCTCTGAACCTGCACTGGGAGGAGGCTGGGCAGCTGTGCTGGCTCTGATCCTGCACTGGGAGAGCTGCAGGATGCTGCTGGCTCTGCTCCTGCACTGGGAGGAGGCTGGGCAGCTGTGCTGGCTCTGACAGCTCCCTGACACAGAGACTAAATAAATAAATGCAAACCCTCCCTCTGTGAGGGAAGGGCTGGCAGGGTTGGAGACTTGGGACCTAAACTGGGTGGTGTGGGAGAGGGAACTGGGTCTGCTGCCTCCTGGCACCAACCAGGCCAGCTGTGAGAAAAGGGACATTTACAGAACCTCCTTTGCTAAGTGTTTACTGTTGGGTGTGCTGGGGTGTCCCTGTCACCCCATGGACATTGGGGTGATGGAGAGGTCACTGCCATCAAACTGTGCCTTCTATCCTTCCCATTCCTTATGGATTTCCCACTGCTCTGTTCAGGAAGAAAAGAGGTCATAGAATTGTAAATAGTTTGGGTTGGAAGGGACCTTAAAGCTCATCTCATTCTACCCCCTGCCACAGCAGGGACACCTTCCACTAGGTGTTAATTGCCTTGGTGCAATTTCAGGGAAAAACAGAAAATCAATAAATGAAATTATGTTAAAATTAAATATGAAACACCCAAACAAATATATTCCCATATGCTTAATGCAGAAATTACTGCAGCATTAAGCTGTGAAATGTAGGTCAAAACAACAACAAAAAAATTAAATCCCTCCCTGGTTTACATTGGTGGGCTCATTCCTAATTCATGGATTTGTGTATCTAGAGCTGCCATATGTGTGGTTCCAGCTCCCACTCACAAACCAGATCCTGCTTGTGCCACCCCAAGCCCTGCTCCCCTCCTTGAGCCTGGCTCAGGCAGAGCTGCAGAGCCAAGCTGGCAGTGCCCGAGGGAAATCAGCATCTCACACGTGGTGACATCTCACACGTGGTGACATCTCTCACACGTGGTGACATCTCACATGTTGTGACATCTCACATGTCGTGACATCTCACACGTGGTGACATCTCACACGTGGTGACATCTCACACGTCGTGACATCTCACGCACATGAGCAGGGTGGGCTCTGCCCACCCAACCTGCAGGTCGGGGTGGGATGGCACAAACTTCACCCAAAGCACTCAAAGGAACAAAACACCCAGATGGACTCGGGTGGATCAAGCACTTCCACCATTCCTGGTTTCCAACCGAGTTTATTCCAAGCAAGGAGCAGGCAGGAATGGAAAGCTGTTCCTGGAGGTACATGCACAGCTCACTCTGAGCACACCTTTAAATACAACACCTGGGCTAGAATCATCTTTGTGACAAGTGTGTGGCATGCACCTGGCCTCCAAACCAGCCCTGCTACTGGGTACTGGGCTCAGGCTCAGCTCTTGAAATGCTGTATAAATAATCCTTAAAAAACAAGGCTGACAGAAGAGCCCTGGCCCACGGGCTGCCCAGGCCACGGGGCTGCAGCTGCCCTGAGCTGTGACCTCGAGGGACAGACGGTCTGGGGAGGACAGGAGCACGGCCAGGGAGCTGTGCAGGTGCTCAGCACTGGGATCCTGTGGTGTGAGAGGCTGGGGAAGAGCGGGATCCAGCCTGGACGTGCCTTCATCTGCGCCTGGCCCAGCAGAGTGCATGCACAGGGAAGGGATTGGCCAGCAGCTAGTGGGGGAACAGTGGAGAACCCATGGGGACACTGCCTCAGCATCACCCTGACACCTCATCACCTCAGCATCACCCTGACACCCCAGCATCACTGGCACCCCAGCATCACTGACACCCCAGCACCACCCTGACACCCCAGCATCACCCTGACACCCCAGCATCACTGACACCCCAGCATCACTGACACCCCAGCATCACTGACACCCCAGCACCACCCTGACACCCCAGCACCACCCTGACACCTCAGCATCACTGACACCCCAGCATCACCCTGACACCTCAGCATCACCCTGACACCTCAGCATCACTGACACCCCAGCATCACTGACACCCCAGCACCACCCTGACACCCCAGCATCACTGACACCCCAGCATCACTGACACCCCAGCATCACTGACACCCCAGCACCACCCTGACACCCCAGCATCACTGACACCTCAGCATCACTGACACCCCAGCACCACCCTGACTCCTCAGCATCACTGACACCCCAGCATCACTGACACCCCAGCATCACCCTGACACCTCAGCATCACTGACACCTCAGCATCACTGACACCCCAGCATCACTGACACCCCAGCACCACCCTGACACCTCAGCATCACTGACACCCCAGCATCACTGACACCTCAGCATCACTGACACCCCAGCATCACTGACACCTCAGCATCACTGACACCCCAGCATCACTGACACCTCAGCATCACTGACACCCCAGCATCACTGACACCTCAGCATCACTGACACCCCAGCACCACCCTGACACCCCAGCATCACTGACACCCCAGCATCACTGACACCCCAGCACCACCCTGACTCCTCAGCATCACTGACACCCCAGCATCACTGACACCCCAGCATCACCCTGACACCTCAGCATCACTGACACCTCAGCATCACTGACACCCCAGCACCACCCTGACACCCCAGCACCACCCTGACACCTCAGCATCACTGACACCCCAGCATCACTGACACCCCAGCATCACCCTGACACCCCAGCATCACCCTGACACCTCAGCATCACTGACACCCCAGCATCACCCTGACACCCCAGCATCACCCTGACACCTCAGCATCACTGACACCCCAGCATCACTCTGACACCTCAGCATCACTGACACCCCAGCACCACTGACACCCCAGCATCACTGACACCCCAGCACCACCCTGACACCCCAGCATCACTGACACCCCAGCACCACCCTGACACCCCAGCATCACTGACACCCCAGCATCACCCTGACACCCCAGCATCACTGACATCTCAGCATCACTGACACCCCAGCATCACTGACACCCCAGCACCACCCTGACACCCCAGCATCACTGACACCCCAGCATCACCCTGACACCCCAGCATCACCCTGACACCCCAGCATCACCCTGACACCCCAGCATCACTGACACCCCAGCATCACTGACACCCCAGCATCACTGACACCTCAGCATCACCCTGACACCCCATCACTTCAGCATCACCCTGACACCCCAGCATCACTGACACCCCAGCATCACTGACAACTCAGCATCACCCTGACACCCCAGCATCACCCTGACACCTCAGCATCACTGACACCCCAGCATCACTGACACCCCAGCATCACTGACACCCCAGCATCACCCTGACACCTCAGCATCACTAACACCCCAGCATCACCCTGAAACCCCAGCATCACCCTGACACCTCAGCATCACTGACACCCCAGCATCACTGACACCTCAGCATCATAGACACCCCAGCATCACCCTGACACCTCAGCATCACTGACACCCCAGCATCACTGACACCCCAGCATCACCCTGACACCCCAGCATCACCCTGACACCTCAGCATCACTGACACCCCAGCATCACTGACACCCCAGCATCACTGACACCCCAGCATCACTGGCACCTCAGCATCACTGGCACCCCAGCATCACTCTACTCTCTACCTACGAGGGAAGGGCGCTCGGTCCCTGCTCCTCCTGCAAGGAGGGCGGCACAAGGGACCCTTCCCAACGGGGACAGTGCAGGGACAGCACCAGGACAGCGCCAGGACAGCACCAGGACGGCGCCAGGACAGTGCCAAAACAGTGTCAGGACAGTGTCAGAATGGTGCCAGAACAGCACCAGGACAGCACCAGGACAGTGCCAGGACAGTGTCAGGACGGTGTCAGGATGGTGACAGGACAGTGTCAGGACAGCACCAGGACAGTGTCAGGACAGTGTCAGGACGGTGTCAGGACGGTGTCAGGACGGTGTCAGGATGGTGTCAGGACAGAGCCAGGACAGTGCCAGGACAGTGTCAGTACAGTGTCAGGGCAGTGTCAGGGCAGTGTCAGGACGGTGTCAGGACGGTGTCAGGACAGAGCCAGGACAGTGTCAGGACAGTGTCAGGACAGAGCCAGGACAGAGCCAGGACAGTGTCAGGGCAGTGTCAGGACAGTGTCAGGACAGTGTCAGGGCAGTGTCAGGGCAGTGTCAGGACGGTGTCAGGACGGTGTCAGGACAGAGCCAGGACAGTGTCAGGACAGTGTCAGGACAGAGCCAGGACAGAGCCAGGACAGTGTCAGGGCAGTGTCAGGACAGTGTCAGGACAGTGTCAGGGCAGTGTCAGGGCAGTGTCAGGGCAGTGTCAGGATGGTGTCAGGACAGAGCCAGGACAGCACCAGGACAGTGTCAGTACAATGTCAGGACGGTGTCAGGACAGCACCAGGACGGTGTCAGGACAGTGTCAGGACAGCACCAGGACAGCACCAGGACGGTGTCAGGACAGCGAGGTGATGTTGGACCTCCCTCCTGGCGGGGCCATGATCTTCTGCGCCGTGCGCCGGGCAATGTGGTCATCGGCCTGTGACCCTGGGGAGAGCAGAGAGCGGGGCAGTCCCGCTGCTTTACATGCCACAACCATAAAACATCTCCTCAGGAAATACTAATAATAACATTATATGTAATTTCAGACACTCTATGAGCATGGCACAGTTTGGAATGGCTGCGTTTGCCTGAACGTCTTCACTTTTCATTATTTCTTTCTGGGAGATTTATAAATGGCTTTCCTATAAATAAATATTGCATATAATAAAATGTGGGGACTGGTAACATTTATCAAACAATATGGGACCCATCTGATCCAACCAGCTAAAAAGCATGGTGGAAGTCATTTAACAGCAGAGCTTCGCCCTAAATTGGAATTGGTTTTCCAAGCTCCTGACAGCTGCTGGGCAGGTTCCTGCAGAAGGAATGATGCTGAGTCCCTGCTCCTGCAAACAGAGCCCCTGCCAGGCTTTGTGCCTTTACATAAATACTGCAGAACATTCCAGAGCTTTCTGTGCTGCTCTTGTTCCCCTGGCTGCTGCCATGGGATGTGGACACTGCTGAAGGCCTAGGCAGATTTTTGCCAGGCCTTTTCTAAGGTTCTGAGTTCTTTTTCTTAGGCTGGGAGGATGTTTCCCAGGCTGAGACAGTTTCTCAGCTCCGGCCTGAGCCTTTCCCAGGGTGATAACTTTCTGGTAAACAGAAAGGAATTAATAAACAGAGATTTGTACCTGGTGTTGACTGAGAGACAGTTTCGTGATGTACGTGACAGGAGATGTTTTCTCCTGTTGTCCAATGAATTACTGTCCTGTTTAAAGCTTTTGAATCACTCTATAAATATATTCAGTTTTTCAATAAAATGCTTCTTTCGCTTCTCTTGCTTAAGAAGTCATCTGTCGTTATAGGCCGCTCTCCGCATATAGCGACACCGGGACAAACTGCTTTCCCAGTGAGCAGAGCTGCGCTTTCTGCAGCCCATCCCAGCCCATCCCAGCCCAGCCCAGGCTCCCAGCAGGCCCAGCCCAGCCCAGCCCAGCCCAGCCCAGCCCAGCCCAGCCCCACGTACCGGACAGGCTGAAGCCGGAGCGGTGCAGGTTGCGCACGGGCGGCGCCGCGGCTTTGCCGGCGCAGGGCGCGGGGCGCGGGGCCACGCCGGGAGCCACGGCCTTGACACTCGCCGGCACCTCGTGCACAGGGCCGTCGTACATGGCCCGGGGCACGCCCAGCACCTCGGCCAGCTGCGGGGAAACGGGTCAGACAGACAGACAGACACACGAACAGACACACTGTACATGGCCCGGGGCACGCCGAGCACCTCGGCCAGCTGCAGGGGAAACGGGTCAGACAGACAGACAGACAGACAGACCCATGAACACACCGTCGTACATGCCCTGGGGCACGCCGAGCACCTCGGCCAGCTGCAGGGGAAATAGGATCAGAGACATGGACAGACAGACACACGGACAGACCCATTGTACATCTTGTGGGGCACACTGAGCACCTCGGCCAGCTGCAGGGAAACAGGGTCAGACAGACACACAGACACATGGGCAGACCCACGGACAGACTCATGGTCAGACACACGGACAGACACACGGACACACCCATGGACATCCCGTGGGGCACACCAAGCACCTTGGCCAGCTGCACAGGAAACAGGGTCAGACACACAGACAGACACACGGACAGACCCACGGACAGACCCATCAAACCACGGGATTATGGCAAATAAAACTCTCCTTACCCTGTTCCTTGCCTTTATCCTCTTATAAACGAAGTCAGGGAATGTCTTCCTCGGGATGAAGCGGCCGGAGCCCTGGGTGACATTCAGATTTCCATCTTCAAGGACAACTCTTCCCTGACTTATGACCACGGTTGGGACCCCGTGGCACTCGGTGCCTTCAAATATGTTGTACTCCACGTTCTGGAAAAAGCAAACCCTGATATTCAGGCCAACAATGCCTCCCGTTTTTGTACACTGCTCCTCGTGCACCACCAGTCAGAACTAACCAACCCCTCATATTACAAATAACAAGAATCCAAAGGAAGCAAACTGGAATGGAGAAAACAAACCTTAAAACCAATCATATTAAACTACAGCAATAGTTTAATGCTTTTATTCAATTATATTTATATTCTTTATATATTCTTTATGGAATATTTAAATGATGTACTATATTAAGATGAATACCATTATATATTAAATGATAGCAATAGTTTAATAAATTTTAAACTACAACTAATACACATTACAGTTTAGCAATAGTTCAGTACTTCAGCACTTTCATTTTTCTAGTCCACAGTAAATACACTGACATTAAGATTTCTGTATCAGATTCCGACTGCCTTGGAGTGGTGACCCAGTACCAATCCCACCCTTTACAGCAATAAAAGGATATTTTCCCAGTATTTTTAAAAGCAAATGCAAGGTCCTTCATCAGTGTCCCCATATAGACAGGTCCTCCCCTGCTGAATGATCCGATCTAGATAAGGACATGCATTGCTTTCAGATCTCTTCTGCCTCTAAAACCAGCCCCAGAAAACGATTTAAAATACATTTTACCGAATTGTGGGTTTTTGCTGAGATGATTTTCGTAGCCTTGGGGTTCCAGAGCACCAGGTCTGCGTCGGAGCCCACAGCCACGCGCCCCTTCCTGGGGTAGCAGTTGAAGATCTTGGCAGCGTTGGTGCTGGTCACCGCCACGAAATCGTTCTCATCCATCTTCCCAGGGACCTGGGGAGGGGTGAGGAAACATCCCAGCTGGACACAGCCCCGAGCCTGTCCCTGTCCCTGTCCCCTGGGCTGTCCCACGGGCAGGACCCAGCCCATGCCCATGGGGGTGAGGTCTGCACTGGCACAGGGGAAGGGGATGTGAGGATGAGCCTGGTCCCTGCGGGATAAAGATACCAGAGACAAGTTTTATTTCCCTTGGACTCCTGAGGCTGAAGTCTCTGGAAAACAAGATCCTCTCTGGCTGGCTCCAACTCCTGCACAGGAATCTCAGGATCACTGAAGAGGGCTAAGGACAGCCCAGGGAAGAAGGGCTGGAAGTGAACCTAACCAGTGCTATTTGTCATCTTCACTTGTCATCTTCAGAAAGGTTTTATTTCTCTTTGAACAAAGCCCACCTAAGAGAGGTTCCAGGGTGGCTTGGCTCCCAAGCTCCTGCAGTCTGCACAGGGACATCTGCTCTGGGGGTGCAGGACAGAGCCCCCAGGGATGCTGCTGGCAGGGAAGGTGCAGGGACACAGACTGATCCCACCCTCTGATCACAGCCCTGCTGCCAGGCAGACCCTGAGGTGACACTGAGACCTGTCCCCACTCTGGGGCCTGGGGTGACCAGGCAGCTGGAAGCATGGCCATGTCCTTTGGGAGGGACACCCTCTCCCCAGGCACCTCCCCAGGCCTCTGGTGAGCACCAGGGCACAGGAACACTCATCACGCTGGGGAGAAAGTGCTGGAGACACTCCTGTGACTGCGAGAGCAGAGGGTGGTTCCTACACAGCAGCCTTTGAAGACTCTGTGGAGACATTTGTGTGTCTCAGTCTCTTGTGAAGGCATTTGTGTGTCTCAGTCTCTCTCAGCAGCTCTCTGAAGCTGCAGCAGTGTCTAGACAGTGTCAGCCCTCTGGCTGGTGTGGATCAACAAGGCAGTGACAGCCCAGCACAGGCACAGCTGCCATGTGCTCACACAGCTCAGTGTGCTCCCACAGCTCAGTATGATCCCACAGCTCAGGGTGATCCCACAGCTCAGTGTGCTCCCACAGCTCAGTGTGCTCCCACAGCTCAGGGTGATCCCACAGCTCAGGGTGATCCCACATATCAGTGTTCCCATATCTCAGTGCCCCCACATATCAGTGTTCCCACATCTCAGTGTGCTCCCACATATCAGTGTGCCCCCACATATCAGTGTTCCCATATCTCAGTGCCCCCACATATCAGTGTTCCCACATCTCAGTGTGCTCCCACATATCAGTGTGCCCCCACATATCAGTGTTCCCATATCTCAGTGCCCCCACATATCAGTGTTCCCACATCTCAGTGTGCTCCCACATATCAGTGTGCCCCCACATATCAGTGTTCCCATATCTCAGTGCTCCACATCTCAGTGTTCCCACATCTCAGGGTTCCCACATCTCAGCGTTCCCACATCTCAGTGTTCCCACATATCTCAGTGTTCCCACATCTCAGTGTTCCCACATATCTCAGTGTTCCCACATCTCAGTGTTCCCACATCTCAGTGTTCCCACATATCTCAGTGTTCCCACATCTCAGTGTTCCCACATCTCAGTGTTCCCACATATCTCAGTGTTCCCACATCTCAGTGTTCCCACATATCTCAGTGTTCCCACATCTCAGTGTTCCCACATCTCAGTGTTCCCACATCTCAGTGTTCCCACATATCTCAGTGTTCCCACATCTCAGTGTTCCCACATATCTCAGTGTTCCCACATCTCAGTGTTCCCACATCTCAGTGTTCCCACAGCTCAGTGTTCCCACAGCTCAGTGTTCCCACATCTCAGTGTTCCCACATCTCAGTGTGTTCCCACATCTCAGTGTTCCCACATCTCAGTGTTCCCACATATCTCAGTGTTCCCACATCTCAGTGTTCCCACATCTCAGTGTTCCCACATCTCAGTGTTCCCACATATCTCAGTGTTCCCACATCTCAGTGTTCCCACATCTCAGTGTTCCCACAGCTCAGTGTTCCCACAGCTCAGTGTGCTCCCACATCTCAGTGTTCCCATATCTCAGTGTGTTCCCACATCTCAGTGTTCCCACATATCTCAGTGTTCCCACATCTCAGTGTTCCCACATCTCAGTGTTCCCACATATCTCAGTGTTCCCACATCTCAGCGTTCCCACATCTCAGTGTGCTCCCACATCTCAGTGCTCCCACAGCTCAGTGTTCCCATATCTCAGTGTGTTCCCACATCTCAGTGTGATCCCACATCTCAGTGCCCCCACATCTCAGTGCCCCCACATCTCAGTGCCCCCACATCTCAGTGTCCCCACATCTCAGTGTTCCCACATATCTCAGTGCCCCCATATCTCAGTGTCCCCACATCTCAGTGTCCCCACATCTCAGTGTCCCCACATCTCCCAGCTCGCCCCCAGGCTGCAGACGTACCACGCACTTCTCCCAGACGATGGCCATCCTCTCCTCGATGCCGTTGGTGCCCTCGGGGATGAGGGTGAAGTTGTCCTTGCCCACGGCTTTCTGCGCAGTGCTGAAGGGGCAGTGGGCACTGCCCGTGACCTGCAGGTCCCCGCTGGGGAGGGCACAGGGCAGGCTCAGGGGGGCACTGGTGGCCCCCGGCCCCCTCGCTGGGCAGACTGGGGGGCACCCCGGGCTGTGGGTTCAGCCAGGAAAGGTATCCCTGGGTGTGGGCAGGGTGCAGGTGCAGCTGTGACACACCCACCTGGCCAGCAGAGTGCTGAGGTGATGGGGCGTGCTGGGGTCGGGGCTGACGGGCGGGGACGTGACCAGGGCGGCGGCTTTGGCCCAGTTCTTGCTCCAGTAGTGGGAGCCGTCGGTGCCCAGGCTGGCGGTGATGGGCTCCCCGAACACCACGGTGCCTGCAGGGCAGTGTGTGGGCAGGAGGGACAGCAGGGCACAGGGACAGCAGGGGCACAGACAGCCCTGCTGTGAGCACAGCACAGCTCCCCCTCCTGCAGCATCCCTGCGCTTCGGGCTCTGCTAATCCTTCAGATTATCTCAGATGGGGCACACACTGTCACTGCAAGCTCTGCATCTGTCTGTCCTCTCCCTACAGCAGGCACACGTTCCTGCAAGCTGCCACGCCTTCCTTTAAACCCAACCCGTGTCTGTCTGGCAGCCACCAGGCAGGGGAAGCTCTGACCGAGCTCCCCCTTCCACCCTGCTCCCCACAGGATTGATCCCAGCCCTTCCCTCTCCACCCCCAGCCAGAATCTGCAGCTTGCTCCACATCTGCTTTTCATTCAGTTCACACCAAATGATCACAAGTGGATTATTCCCCGTTTCTCAGCTGTGTCTGCCAAGATGGAAGTGTCACAGTTTCCAACACATCCCTTCCAATCTTCCCAGCTCCAAGCAATTAGCTCCAGCACGGGAGCATGAACACCAGCGGGAGCCTCAGTGCTGGGGGAGCTCAGAGGATGAGGAGTTATCAGAGCTCACAGCCAGCATGAGATTCCTGGCTGGAGTCAGGGGCTCAGGGACTGCCCGTGCAGGCCACGTTACCTTTCCTCTTCGCCTGAGCCAGCACATCTGCAGCACCCTTGCTCATCACCTTGGTGACATAGAGGGGACAGTTGGCCTGCCTGGCGATGGTGATGGCACGGAACACGGCCTCTGCCTCCACCTGGGGGCACAAGAACAGGGCACAAGTGTGCCAGGATGCAGGTATCCCATTATACAGGTGTGCCAGGACACAGGTGTGCCAGGATGCAGGTATCCCAGCACACAGGTATCCCAGCACACAGGTGTCCCCACACACAGGTATCCCAGCTCACAGGTATCCCAGCTCACAGGTATCGCAGCACACAGATATCCCAGCTCACAGGTATCCCAGCTCACAGGTATCCCAGCACACAGGTGTCCCCACACACAGGTATCCCAGCTCACAGGTGTCCCAGCTCACAGGTGTCCCAGCACACAGGTGTCCCCACACACAGGTATCCCAGCTCACAGGTGTCCCAGCTCACAGGTGTCCCCACACACAGGTGTCCCCACACACAGGTATCCCAGCTCACAGGTGTCCCAGCTCACAGGTGTCCCAGCACACAGGTGTCCCCACACACAGGTATCCCAGCTCACAGGTGTCCCAGCTCGCAGGTGTCCCCACACACAGGTATCCCAGCACACAGGTATCCCAGCTCACAGGTGTCCCAGCACACAGGTGTCCCCACACACAGGTATCCCAGCACACAGGTGTCCCAGCTCACAGGTGTCCCCACACACAGGTACCCCAGCTCACAGGTGTCCCCACACACAGGTACCCCAGCTCACAGGTATCCCAGCTCACAGGTGTCCCCACACACAGATATCCCAGCTCACAGGTGTCCCAGCTCACAGGTGTCCCCACACACAGATATCCCAGCTCACAGGTATCCCAGCTCACAGGTGTCCCCACACACAGATATCCCAGCTCACAGGTGTCCCAGCTCACAGGTACCCCAGCACACAGGTATCCCAGCTCACAGGTGTCCCCACACACAGGTACCCCAGCTCACAGGTGTCCCAGCTCACAGGTGTCCCAGCCCCTCTGCACAGCAGGCCCAGAGCTCAGCACGAGGGCTGGCATTGTTACCTCCTCAGGGCGGCTCAGGACGTGCCCCTCTGGCCCCGTAATGCCCAGCTCCAGCAGCCTCTTCTGCTCCTGGGGAGGAAGGAGAGAGCAGTCAGGGACGGGCACGGCCTGCCTGGGGCGCCATGGACACAGCACAGCTTGTCCAGAGCCACCTGAGGGCAGGTGAAGGTGATGAACCCCTGAGCAGGTGGCTCATGGGCACTGCACTGGGACACCCCACCCACCACGGGGCACTTCCAGAGACCTGTCCTTGCTGCAGGAATGCTCCTGCGTGGGAGCTGCTGTGTCCCTCAGAGCAGGGACATGGCTCCAGCAAAGGGACAGGGGGTCCCCAGCTCCTGAGGCTGCTGGAGCTGCTCAGGAGCCCCTGGAGAAGGCAGGGCTGGGCACAGGGATGTGACAATGTCACTGGGGTGCAGCCAGTGCCACCTCTCCTGAGCACTCCTGTCCCTTTGCATGTCACATGTGGCACAGAGGGAAGGGAACCCACGGTGACAGATGCTGAGCTGAGCTCTGGGATGTCCCAGGTCACTCAAGTGTTATCTGAACACAGATGTCCAGCACACACCTCCCCTGTCCCCTCTGCACTGCTCTGTATCACTAACCCCCAGTCAGCTGGCACTAATGCAAGGCTGTTATCCAACACCACGGAGCAGATCCCACAGGATCCTTTCAAGGACCCTGCTCTTAGAGGGTGCTGATTTGTCTGTATTTTTGTCACAGATCTGCTCCAAGTTTGTCCCCAGGGCTCAGGTGTCACCATGCTGGCAGCTTACAGAACCTGCTGCAGCTCTGAGCTGCCTGGGGTCACTTCAAGCTGCACAGCCAGCTGAGGAACAGGCTTCCACATCAAATCCCAGGAGGTGGGAATTAGCCTCTCTCCTGTTTGTTCAAATAAACCCATTTGAAGGATTGGATCTGGCTTTCAGTCCAGCCTTCCTCCCACACCAGACTGAATGCTGGCGTGACCACACGCTAAAGGAGCTGCCAGTCTGACTGAGGCTGGAGCCAAGTCTGTCTTTTCTGCAAGTAAAAAGGGAAAATGAGGCCCATGAGCTGAGACATTGACACCTGGGAACTCCCCAGTGCTGGTGGTGGAGTTAAATACTGCCAATGTCACAGACATTACTGTAAAAGCCTCAAAACTCCCGATTTTTTCAAGTAACCCAAACTCCTAAACACAACAGATAATGAGAAAAAGAATCACTTAAGGCAGTCAGTCACCCTTAGGAATCCCCAAAGTGCTTTTTGGAACCCAAGCACCTGTGAAGTTCCATGGGGACACTGATGATTCTACAGGACTCCCTGGTCCTCCTGCACATTCCTCTGCCTGCACACACTGCTGCACAGGGTCCTGTTCCCTGCAAGGCTTTGGGACAGGGACAGGGGCAGGGACAGGGGCAGGAGACAGGGGCAGGGACAGGAACAGGGACAGGGACAGGGACAGGGACAGGAGCAGGGGCAGGGACAGGGGCAGGGGCAGGGACAGGGACAGGGACAGGAAAAGGAACAGGGGCAGGGGCAGGGGCAGGGGCAGGAACAGGGGCAGGGACAGGAACAGGGGCAGGGACAGGGGCAGGAACAGGAACAGGGGCAGGGGCAGGGGCAGGGGCAGGGGTAGAGGCAGGGGCAGGAACAGGGGCAGGGACAGGGACAGGGACAGGGACAGGGACAGGGACAGGGACAGGGGCAGGGGCAGGAACAGGGGCAGGGGCAGGGGCAGAAACAGGGACGGGCAGGGGCAGGGGCAGGGGCAGGGGCAGGGGCAGGGGTAGAGGCAGGGGCAGGAACAGGGGCAGGGACAGGGACAGGAAAAGGAGCAGGGGCAGGGACAGGGACATGGCAGGGGCAGGGACAGGGGCAGGAACAGGGGCAGGAGCAGAGACAGGGGCAGGGCTCCCCTCCCCACTCCCTGTCCCAGCTCCCAGGGGACACAGCCGGCACCTCCTCGATGATGTCTCCGTTCTCGGCGTGCACTTGGGCGATGGCCCCCAGATCCCGCACGGCGCAGAAGATCTCGTACATCTGCCAGGCACAGCGGGTGCCCAGGTCAGCCTGCACCCCCTGGCTCAGGTGAGGCTGTGGCTGTCCCTGCACTCCCTGTCCTACCTGGCCATCGGTGCACTGCAGCTTGTCCTTGTAGGCCATGAACACCAGGAAGGAGTTCACACCTGGGAAAAGAAAACACACGTGTGGCTTTGTCCCTGCCCTGGGTGGGCTGGGCAGGGGGGCTGAGCCGGGGGTTCTGCTGGCGAGGGTTACACTGGAACCAGAGCAAAGCCAAGGGCTGATGTGGGAAATGTCCCCACAAGCACTGACCCCAAAGCTTGGGAGTTGTGAAAGACAACAAACCTGTCCTTTATGGTGCACCTGAACCAAAAAATGAAACCCCTGTGATAATCATTTGGGGTTGGGTGCCCTCTGTGACTGCTCCAAATGCACACTCAGCTGCCTCACTCCCAGGCTGGATTTCCTCCAGTGCTGGCTTCAGTCTATGGCTTATCCTCAAATCTGGGAGAAGGGATGGGGGGCCAGGACATAGGCAATGGCTTTAAGCTGACAATGGGTAGATTTATACAGGATTTTGGGCAGAAATTGTTCCCTGGGATGGTGTGAGCACTGGCACAGGGTGCCCAGATTTGCTGTGGCTGCCCCTGGATCCCTGGCAGTGCCCAAGGCCAGGCTGGACACTGGGGATGGAGCACTGGGACAGTGGGAGGTGTCCCTGCCATGGCAGGGAATGGGATCAGGTCCTTTCTAATCCAAAGCATTCCATGATTCTATGAATTGCTGCTGTATTTTGTATGGATAGAGGCAATAAGCAATACCAAACCATGATCAAATTACAGCTGTATTTCATATTCCAAGGAACAGCTCCATTACTGCAGCCACTCTGCATTTTAATAGGAAATTCACTGGGAATTTCTATGGTAATTGACCAATTAAACCCTTGCTTGCAAGACTACAAATTACACTGAAGACATTGAGCTCTGCATTAGCATATCTGAAGGAAAATACAGCTCCAAACATAGCAATAGGTATTAATGAATGCATGAATCCCTGCTGCTTGGTCTACTTTCCTGCTTTCCAGGCAGCCATGTCCCACAGACACCTCAGGATGCACAGGAGCTACAGGCACAACAGAACCACTATGCAACACTGAGTTTCCCTCTCTAAGCCCGGTCTTGGAGGTTTTTATTTAAATGTTTTCTCTGTACATCACATCAGGGTGGCCAACACCACTCCTTTAGTTTCCAAACCCCCTTTCCATGAGCAGGCAGCTAGTTGCCCAAAGGTGAGGGCACAGAGCCAGGTGCTATGGCAGGAACCTGGTGCCAGTGTCCCCTCCTTTTAGATGGACTCTTACAATGGCCAGGTGTGGGGAGCTCCCAGCTGAAGGGGAGATGTGGCTGCCTGTGCATCCCTGGGTGTGGGAGTCGGGATGGTGGCAGGACAAACTCAGTGCTCTCTATATTCTGGCCTTGAAGATTGCAGTTTATTATATAGGGCATGGGTATAAAGGGCCCTGCTGGGAGGTAGCAGGAGTTTTAACAGATTCAAGAGGGAAGTAAGAGAATGAAGTAAAGGAGTGAAGTAAGAGAGGTAAGAGAGCGATTTTCCTGTTTACAATAAATCATCTTCTGTGTTGAATATTCTAATTTCCATTAACCAATCTACTACAAAATACAAATTCTCTAATATTTGCATGCAACCTATAGGAATCGCTACATTACCATGTTTTATTGCTTTCTTATCTATAAACCTTATCTCTAAACCTTTCCTGCCATACTTGGAACAGGATGTGTGCTGGCTCTCTGGTATTTGTGGCATTTGGCATTACCTCAACAAAGGAAAGAGGCTTTAAACGTTCACATGGTTGCTCTCAGCCCCACAGTTGAAAACTGCTCTCATTTCTATTTTGATAATGGTTTCAGAATTTTTCGCTAAGCACTCAGATAAGGTTCTCCTGTTCCCTCGTTCCCAAGGCCCACCCGGGTCCGTGCCTTACCCTTGTCCTTGGCCAGCGCCTCCATCTCCTCGCGGAGGCTGTCGTGCCAGCGCGGGATGTCCAGGCTCAGCCCGTAGTCGCAGCAGCTCTGGCTGTCGGCGCGGCCGCGACACTGCTCGTAGGCGGCCAGCAGGCTGGCCCCGGGCTCGGGACACACGTGCTCGACTGCGGGGACACGGCGGGAGGGACGGGACAGGGACAGGGCATCAGGGATGGGGACAGGGCGGGAGGGACGGGGGGAGTGAGGGACGGGACAGGAGGGAGGGGACAGGGAGTGAGGGACGGGACAGGGACAGAGACAGGGCATCAGGGATGGGGACAGGTCGGGAGGGATGGGGGGAGTGAGGGACGTGTGAGGGAGGGGTGAGGGACGGGGACAGGGAGTGAGGGACGGGACAGGGAGTGAGGGACGGGGACAGGGAGTGAGGGACGGGGACAGGGAGTGAGGGACAGGGACAGGGACAGGGACAGGGAGTGAGGGACGGGGACAGGGAGTGAGGGACAGGGACAGGCAGTGAGGGACACGGCGGGAGGGATGGGAACACCATGTGAGGGATGGGACAGGGAGTGAAGGACAGGGACACAGTGTGAGGGACGGGACAGGGAGTGAGGGACACGGCGGGAGAGATGGGGACACCATGTGAGGGATGGGGACAGGGAGTGAGGGACAGGGGACAGGGAGTGAGGGACATGGCAGGAGGGATGGGGACAGCGAGTGAGGGACGGGGACAGGGCGTGAGGGACGGGGACACCATGTGAGGAACGGGCACACGGGCAGCTGGCCTGGCAGAGCTGCTGCTGGGGAGCGGGCACTGCAGGGCAGCTCTGCTCCCGGGCAGAGAGAACAGATCTCCCAGACACAGAGACAACAAACAACAAGCAAGAGTTCAGACCCCAAACTATGGCTCTGCCACCTTTGTCTCGGCCAGCACAGCACTGTGAGTGCCTGGGGGTGGTTCTTGGGAATGGGACAGGAGCAGAGAGCAAAACCATTTCACATAAACAAAAAAATGGAGCCTGTGCTTAAAGCCAAGAAACTCAAAGAACCCCACACTTGCAAAGCTGTTAAAAACACATTAAAAGGTGTTTAAAGTGTTGTTCTGTTTTGCTCTCTGATGAGATGAGGCAGCAGCAGACACACATATTTAATACAGGTGTGTGTTTTTAATACCCATGTGCAGCAAGGGAAGGAGCTCTGCACATTTCACACCACCTTCGATCAGCTCTGTGGTGTTTTGGTCTGCCCAGCAGAAATGGACGTTTCTGTGCTATGAATATAAACACCCTGCAGCGACTCCAGCCGGGTGACTCCTGCTAGAAAGCTGTTGGGATGGCTGCCCCTTACTGATCATGGTGGTGCCTCCTGCCAGCGCCGCCCTGGTGCCCTGGCAGAGGCCGTCGGCCGAGCTCATGCCCCGGGCGGGCGCCTGCAGCCGCGTGTGCGCGTCGATGCCGCCCGGCATCACCAGCTGCCCGTGGGCGTCGATGGTCCTGGCGCCCGCCGCCACCTGCAGCTTCTCTCCGATCTGCCTGCCAAGGAAACAGCGTCCCCTGAGCCGGCAGCCCCTCTGCAATGAGGGTGCCCAACCAGCTCTGCCGCCAGTGCTTCTCAAGTTTTCCAGCTGTAGCTCTTTCCTGACACTAAAATGCTGCCTTTATTTTTCTAAAAGATTTTAAAGAAAAAAAATTATGGAAGCAACCTTGTTCAAATCCGAATTTCCAAGAAATTACATTAACAAATATAAATTTTTAACTTACTTTATTAAGCCGTCCTCCACATAAACGTCTGCATAAAATGACTGATCATCGTTGACAATTTTTCCTCCTTTGATTAGAATCTGGTCACTCTAATAGGGAAAAAAAACCAGTTTTTTAAAGATTCCTTGGTTTGGATTCCACTTTACTCATTCCAAGCTTTAAGTAAATCTAGGTTTAATATTTTCCTTCCAATCACTCAAGTTCAGTGACTATCCAGACTATTCTATAACTACATTTGCAAGGGGAACCATATGAAACTGTGCCTTGAGCCTGGCAGCCCTGGGCACCCCCAGCACCGGGGGCTGAGCCGTTTTCCTCCTCCCTCAGCTCCAGCTGAGGCTTCTCAGTGCATCTCATTAACCTGGTAATTTATTGCCATTCATCCCTTCTCACAGTCAGAGGCAGATAAAGCCTCGAGCACTCGCCTCACTTCAAAGCCAGACAGTGGCACAGTTTCCAGATTTGCAGAATCTTCACCCAGAATCTTTAACTAGGAAATTTAGGAAGCAGTAGCACTGATGTCTATGTGGAGCTGCAGCCTAATTTCAGAGGATTCCTTTCCTGCTCTCTGCTATTGCTTGAAAAATTACTCCCAGTGCTGAAATGGGCAACACAAAGAGCAGGGGCTGGGCACAAAACCAGCCGAGGGACGCCCGAGCACGTGGCAGCACAGCCTGGAGATGCTGCTCCACAAAGAGCCGGGTCCTGAGGCAAAACTGCCCGGAAACATTTTGGGGCTTGTTTAAAAGAGCATCACTGGTATATGAAGCTAAATTAAAGAATTGCATTCTCTTTTTTTTTTTTTTTTTTTTTTTTTTTTAACTGTCAGGGATTTATTGTCTCTATTGTTTCCTCTTGTCCCAATCAATCAAAAGCATCAATCAAAAGAAACCCCAGTGTTGCTCCCCTTGTGGGGCCCGTCTTCATCCCGACCCCATCCTTACTCCATCCTTACTCCATCCTTACTCCATCCTTACTCCATCCTCATCCTCACCCCATCCCCACACCGGACCCGCTCCCGCATCCCCGTAACGCGGCTGCTCCCCGGCTCCCGCACCCATCGCGCTTTTCCCGAGGGAGTTCTGCCGCGAGCCAGCGACAGGAGAGAAAACAAAACACCAGGCATCGCAACCGAACGATTTGTCCCGACTCCTGCAGGGAGAAGGGAATCCCCTCCCACGCAGCGCGGCGGGGGAGCCGCGGGGGGACCCGGGCTGGGGAGAGCAGGAACAGGGGAGGGCAGAGATGCGCCCACACCGCAAACCCATCCCTCGGTGACAGCGATCCCGGAGCGCGTCTCCCGCCCCGGGGGCACCGGGGCACCGCGGGGCAGCCCCGCAGCCTTTGTCCGGCCGGGGCAAACCCGGGACAAAGCGCCGGCACCGCCGAGCTCCGGCCGGGCCCCGCAACAAAGGAGCGGAGCGGGGCGGCTGCACGGGGCAGCGCTCCGGCACCGGCACCGGCACCGGCACCCCGGGCTGTGCGAGACCGCCCGCCCCGCTCCATCTCCGGAGCGACCCCGGCCCGCAGCCCCGCAGCCCCCCGGTCCCGCAGCCCCCGGTCCCGCTGCTGGACCCCTCACCGCGGTGCGGGTCGCGCTCTTCCTGCCCGGCTGCGACATCGCCGCCGCCTCCGCCGCCGTGTGCGGGACTGCCGCGCGCCCCCGCCGCGCGCCCCCGCCTGCGTGCGCGCCCCCGCCCGCCCGGCCGCGCACACGGACAGAGCGGGGGGAGCCGAGACCCCCGAGAGAACAGCGGGCCCGGGGCCGTGCCCTGCTCAGAGCCGGGATGGGATGGGATGGGATGGGATGGGATGGGATAATGGGATGGGATGGGATGGGATGGGATGGGATGGGATGGGATGGGATGGGATGGGATGGGATGGGATGGGATGGGATGGGATGGGATGGGATGGGATGGAATGGGATGGGATAATGGGATGGGATAATGGGATGGGATGGGATGGGATGGGATGGGATGGGATGGGATGGGATGGGACAAACGGGACCGGACGAAACGGGACGGCAGCAGGACAGACAGACAGACAGGTCCCCGCTGGCCCTCCCGGCGCGGTGCTGGCCAGGCTGGCTCCCAGCGGCGCCCCCAGCCCCTGTCCCGCCGCACTCCCGTTACCTGCCGGCAGCCGTCGGGCAGCGCAGCCGGAGCCGCTCTCGGGGGCAGCGCGGCCGCGGCGGGACCCGGCTCGGGCTCGGGGCTCGGTCCCGGGTGGGGGTCGCGGCGCTGCCCCCCGACGGGTGTAGCTGTTCCGGAGGCAGCGAGCGAGGCGAAGTTCAGCGTCTTGTTGTCGAAGGCATCCTCCACGCTGCAGAACATCCCGCCGCGCTTCTGCCGCGGCCGCGGGCTGCCCGCACCCAGCCCCGCAAAGCAGGCGGGCAGAGCCTCCTCCTGCCGCCCCGACATGGGCCCGGCACCCCTGCGCTCCCTGAGCTCCTCCTGCGCTCCCTGAGCTCCCCCTGCGCTCCCCGTGAGCTCCCCCTGCGCTTTCTTTGCACTCCCTGTGCTCTCCCACTGTGCTCCCCTTGCCCTCCCTGTGCTCCCCCTGCGTTCCTCTTGCCTTCCCTTTGCACTGCCTGCGCTCTCTCTGCGCTCCCCCTGTGCTTCTCCTGTTCTCCCTGCGCTCCCTTTGCTCTTCCCTTGCTCTCCCCTTGCACTGTCCCTGTGCTCCCCCTGTTCTCCCTGTTCTCCCTGTTCTCCCCTCGCTCTCTCTCTGCGCTCCCCTTGCGCTCTCCCCGCTCTCCCGCAGCCGCTCGCCCTGCCAAGCAGAGCCCAGCGCCGCGTTAAGAGCCGCCCAAGGACCCCCCGCCCCTGCCGTGCCCATCCACCCGTGCCCGTCCCCACGTACGGCCGCGAGGTGACATCTCGCAGCGCAGTGGTGGCAGGGACAGGCGGGGCTGGCTGTCCGGGGTGGGCTGAACGCCCCCCGAGCCCCCCCGGGCATCTCCCAGTCCCCAGTGCCACAGACCAGCTCCCCATCCCCTCAAACCCAAACCAGCTCGTCTAATTTGAAGGTTTAAAACAGATCTTTTTAATTAAAAGTTGACAATAATTTATGTATTTTACAAAGGAATAGAAAGTCTCTCGATATATATCATAGGAATCACAATACAAAAATATCTGTAAAATTCTCTAGCCGATGGCTCCAGCCCGTTTTGGGCTGTCACTCACTGAACCCAACGCTCTGTATGTTGGATATGGTTCTGGAGTAGGGTCAGAGGACACGGGTCACGGCACCACAGCCAGCAGACCAAAAACCTCCATTTTCTCTGCTTTACATTTTGCATAAGTTTACAATAGTCCCTTTTAATAAACTGTACAGCACATGATACAGGGTTTAATACACATATTCACAGGTGAGTTCCTGAGTCGAAGCTAAATCTCTTCTGTGCACACCCACCCTGCCAGAGAATGGCACAGGGTGTGAGGGAGCATCAGTCCAGGGGCGTTTCCTCCTCCTGGTCAGGAATTCTGTCCACAAGCCATGTAAGGCACTCAAGGAATCACTGAAGGCTACAGATATTATAGAGCAGAATACTGGAAATGACAGCCACATCCTTCCTGGAACAAGGAGTCCCTGCCTGATGCACACACAGCAGTGGGTCTGGGGCAAGAGGTGGCCCAAAACCTGATCCTAACCCAAAACTCGTCACAGAGCCCAGCCTGGCCCTGGGCCAGCAAAACTCCTCACACAGAGCCCAGAGGGATGCAGGCAGTGAGCAGAACCAGCAGGATCAGAGTGAGGGAGCACATGGATGCCAATCTCCTGCCTGTGCATTTGAACAGTTCTGAAAACATTCTTTGAGCAGTTGTTTCTTTCCTATGTACAAAACTTCACACATATTTATAGTGACATATAGGGAAGTACAACCCCTTATTTACACACAGACCTGTCCTGTACAATTGGCTTTGTACTTAAAACCCCCAGGATTAAGGAAGTTAATCGGAAAACAGAACCGATATTTGAGACACATGAGCACACCTGGCAACAACACATCCTCAATGAAGAGCCATGAGATGGACTCAAGCCACCTCCTAACGTGCCCTTTGTCACCTTATCCACCACCTGCAGGGCTTCCAGTAAATGCAGTATTTTAAGACATGAAGTATTTCAGTGGAGCTCAACATGGACCCGTTTTAGGCATGAAATGCAGAAGTAAAAATGCAGCTCATCCCAGAATCCAGCACTGGTATTGGTGTCTGGTAGAGCTGGAGCTTGGTAAATCAATTCCGTGGTGGAATCATATGCTGATATCACAGCCTTGGCCTTAAAACAGTGCATCCCTTCAGTTCAAATCTCACACTTCTCTGACCAGCACAATTCCTTGTGTTTCTGCACTGAGCTCCCTGTGCTGGGTTAAAACATGGTCGATGTACGAGTGCAGGAAGAGGCTGAAGAATTTCAGTATCAAGGGGTTTTCTTCATTGCTTTATAAACTCCAGCGGCACAGGGACCTACAGAATAAAATAAACACAAGGTTTAACTACAGTGGTGGTCTTCTCCTCCACATGGGATTTCTAATCCCAAAATCTACAACATTTCCATCCCTTAGATTGTGCTGGGTAGTGTTAAGCAGCTCTCAGTTCAGTCTAATTTGGAATAGGCTTAGCCAGTTACTGTGTTTGCCCTAAAAAAAAAAGAGATCATTCATTAAATGTTAAACATATTGTTTTCTCTAGGCTGTGCCATACATCATTCATTTTCCTTAAGCAATACTCCCCTAGCAGTTGTGGGTAACACACAGAATATGGTGATGATAGTGGTGAATGATGAATTTAAACCTTCCTCCTCTGACGAGCTCTGAGAGGATGAGTTAATAAACACGGAGCCAAATTCCACCCCCTCAGGGGAGGGGAGGAGTGGTGCCCGTGGGTGGGAGGGGGCTGCTGCAGCTGCCCTGACCCTTCCTGTGCACCCTCCCTGTCCCTGCTCCCGCCTCACACCCAGCCGAGAGCAGTGCCAGTGGGATGGGGAATTCCTGGGAGCACACCTGGGCAGCAGGACAGCCCAGCCCTGCTGGAAAGGAGAGAGTCCCCCATTCCCTGTCCCTTCTCCCCAGACCTCAGCAGCACATGGATGTCCCTCCCTGGCGCAGCCCCTGCACTGTGTGGGGAAAGGATTAACCCTTCCCAGCCCGTCCTGCTGCCAGGGGAGACAATCCTGGACTGCCTCGGGCTGGGAGGGACCTTAAACCTCATCTCATCCCAAACCCTGCCGTGGGTTTCCACCAGACCAGCTCCTGCAGGTCACCGGCTCCTTTGTCCCCCCTGAGACAGGGGATGCTGCTCACAGGCGCACAACAAGGATTTCAGAGGAGTCCCCAAGGATTTCAGAAGCAATTCCTGGAAAGAGGCTGAGAAGTGGATGCCAGAAGAGGAGCCGAGGGTGGCTCACACGGGATTTTCCACCACTGCTCTGCTTTGCCCCCCCGTGCCTGTCACAGCGCGTTTGGCACCGGAGCGCGCCGGGGGCGCCGTGCCAGCGCCGGTGTCAGCGGGGCTGCCCGGGGCTGCTCGGCTGCCGACCTCACAAAAGGCACATTTCCCTCTCCCTCACCCCCCTGCCTCCCGCAGACAATCGCTCCAGAAAGCTGTAAAAACGGGACAAAAGCATTTCAAAATGGTAATGGATGAAGCGCTCGTGTTTGTGCTTCTGAGCACTCATGCTTGTGGAAAACAGCAGCTTTGTTGGATAGAACAATGCAGGAGTGCAATTCCTCAAAGATTATGGATCAAATTTCATGTGAGAGGAAGCACAAAACCCCACAATGATTTGGGTGGGAAGCTTTGACCCCAAATCCCCCCCAGTGCTACCCCTGCCATGGCAGGGACACCTCCCACTGTCCCAGTGCTCCAACCCCAGTGTCCAGCCTGGCCTTGGGCACTGCCAGGGATCCAATCCCCAGGATTCCAGGGCCTGCCCACCCTCACTGGGAAGAATTTCTTCCATATTATCTAAGCTAAATTTCCCCTGTTTCAGTTTGAACCCATGACTTTGTCCTGTCACGACACTTCCTGATTAAGAATGATGACCTTCTTCAGCACAGCCTCTTACCAAGGCTGCAATGGAAGGAAATATATATTTACACATTCATCTTTATCTAGATATACATATATACATATTTACATGCTTATTTATATATATATATATAGCTATGTTTATTTATATATATAACAAGGGACCATTTGTGAGCAGGATGAGGGGATGAACACACTCAGGCAATTTGCTATGGAGCCTGCAAAAATTCAGATTCTTGACTGCATTTCAGGCCACAGTCCCACGGTTTTTGTGGCTGCAGCCCTGAGAATGTCAGCAATCAGCAGCCCCTCACTGTCCATTTAATTTGTCATGCAATTCCTCATTTTCAATGTAATAATGAAGAGCACTGTTTCACAGGACATCCCAGTGAGCATGTCCATGGTGTATTTTGTTCCTGTCTGTACTGACTTGGGAACTTCTGGGGTTTTCCTGTCTTAAACCAGTCCAATTTACCAATGGAAGGAGTGCTCCCCATCTGTGCTGTGAGCATAGCTGAGCTGGGGACTACCCACGGGCATAAAAGCATTTCACCTCATTACCATCCATAGACTGAAACTCTGCTCCCTGACCCCTGAAACATCCATAGACTGGGATCTGAAACTCTGTTCCCTGACCCCTGAAGCTTTCCAGCAGCTCCAGGAGCCTGGGGGGAGGCTGGAGCTGGGCTGGGGATGCTGGGCATCACATCCATGACATTGTCAGTCAGGGACAGGTCAGGGACAGTTCAGGATCTGTTCAGGGACAGGTCAGGGACAGGTCAGGATCAGTTCAGCAGGGACAGGTCAGGATCAGTTCAGGATCAGTTCAGCAGGACGGTGCCCAGTCAGGCTGAACAGGCAGAGCTGAGGCAGGAAATGCAGGAAATGTAGGAAACTCAGGAAATGCAGGCTGACACCTCGGCCTCCCCTGCACCTGCTCCCAGGAAAGGCACTGGGTGACACTGGGGGGACACCAGCCCTGTCCCACCCCACAGGAGCACGGGGTGACAGCACAGCTCCATCCTGCAGGAACACCCTGCAGGAACACCCTGCTCATGCCTGCACCACCTCACAGCAGCTTTTGGGCAACAGCCACAGAGAGCCCTGTCAGAACCTGGCATTTGTGAATTCACAGCCGTCAGAATTCTCCCGGTGCGTTTAAGAGAGGGAGAAATGTGGTTTTGGTTTGAAGTGATTATTTCCCTGTGCCCTTCCAGGACCATCTCAGCTCTGCCAACTGCCTGTCCTGACACTCTGCTCACCAATCTGCTGGGTCCCGGGGCTGTTTACAGCATCCTTGTTGATAACAAGGAGCAAAGTGTCCCCCGGGGCATTGTTTCCAGAAAAAGCCATTGACAGAACAGCATTTCCTCGTCTGCCTCTACAGATCTGCGTGAGGCCAGTACAGCCTGAGTGACTTGGACATGTTCTCCTTTCCTGGGGAGTTTTCTCTGGGATTTCTGCTGACCTGGAAATGCAGACATATCACTGAGCACCCCAACCCTCTCCATGGCAGGGGCCATTTACACAAACGTTAATTTACTAACAGAATGCATTATTTTAAAAAAAGCTAACTGAAAGATAGATTTTCCAGCTGAATAATTCTTCAGGCCAACACTGAGTTTGGTAAACTACAAAAATACTTGTCCTTATTATTTTCAAGAGCTCAGCAAGACCCAAATTAAGGGGAGAACCCTTCAGCTGTGATGAGAAGGAAGCTGCTCTGCCCAGGAGTGCTGTGGGGAATGAAAGGTGAACTGAATGGTTATCTTCAAAACCAGCTTGGAGGAGCAGGCTTTGACCCTGCCAGTCCCAGCTCTGTACAGAGCCAGGTGGAGTTTTCTCTCTGAGAGCAAGCTGAGGATGGAAGGTGATGGGGTGCTGAGGGGGAGGCACAGGACACCAAACTGCTACTGCTGCACAAATCCACCCCCCAAAAAGCTCTTCTGTACTTCCCACAGAAAGAGGAACACCCATATAAATGACTCAAGGGAGGGCTGGATGGGGCTTGGATAGTGGGAGGTGTCCTTGCCCATGGCAGGGGCAGTGAGATGACCTTGGGAGTCCCTCCCAACCCAAACCATTCTGGGACTCTGTGCTGTGTGTGGTGTCCCCACAGCAGCACAGGACTGGGGGGTTTTTAGTTGCAGAGAGGATAAATGAAAGGCTGGTCCCACATCGTGCCCAGGGAGCACAACCACGAGTTCCTCCTGTAATAAACCAGGTGTTCTGCTTAGAAGGAATTTCCAACTGCTCTGTGTCAAAGTGTTTTCCTGTGGGATTTGGCAAAACCACCAAAGGAAGGAGCAGCCTGTGCACAGGCAGAGGTGTTTGGGATGAGTGACCTCCCAGCCTGCTCAGACCTGGCTGGATCCTCCTTCAGCAGCAGCCACCACTCCTGCCCCAGGGCTTTTATCTCCTCCATCTCCTCATCTCCTCTGCCTCATCCCTAAATTCAGACTGACATTGTCACCTCGGTGCATTTCAGGCTGCAGCAGCCCTGAGCCAGTGGAGCAGAAGCATTGTGCAAAGAGACACCCCACACTTTTATACAAATTGACAATTATTAACCCACTGGGAATCTCCATCAGTGCTGAGCCCAACTGTGCTGTAAAACCTGTGCAACTTCAGCTTTCTCTGCTCTCCCCATCACGTTTATCTGCCAATAACTCATTATCAGCACAAATTTGAAAAAAAAGTGGGTGAAATTGTGAATTTAAATACTTTTCTGATTACTTGTGGGAGCCCAGAGTGTTCCTCTGGTTTCCCTGGGAGGTTTAAGATCCCCGTGGTGGGGTCCCAAAAGACCCCTGAATGAGACCC
The DNA here is from genome assembly GCF_029582105.1 of Oenanthe melanoleuca. Taxonomy (NCBI): domain Eukaryota; kingdom Metazoa; phylum Chordata; class Aves; order Passeriformes; family Muscicapidae; genus Oenanthe; species Oenanthe melanoleuca. The sequence goes on along the minus strand of NC_079340.1, from coordinate 34,305,156 downwards.
TGGTGTCTCAGGGGCTGGATTTAGCTCCTTGGAACAATTAACCAACGCTGAGAGAAGAAGTGCAAGCTGCAATTAATAAATAGAGTGTAAATTAGACTGCTGGAATGTAGAATTAGTAGGTTTCTAGAATGTTTGTATTAAGGTGCTCGTGGCCAAGATGGAGAATTGGGGGTGTGGGTACCTCTTCCTCCTTCTTCTCCGTGTCATCCATGCTGAGTGACATGCTGGCACTTTCAGATTGGATGGGGACAGAGCTGGACAGTTTAACAAAGTTGTATTGTATTGGAAAATAATTGTAAATACCTAGTAGGTAATTTAGGGTATAAAAGATAAGTCCTGCCTCTGCCAGGCAGATTCTGCCCTGGATGTCTGGCAAGCAGACCACTGTTCACTGGACAAAGCATTCCTGAGATAAGAAACAATAAACAACCATGGAAACCTCTAAGAACAGCTCCTGCAGTCTCTCATCGGTGGGCATTGGAAAGAGCTGGGTTTTCAGGGTCCAAGGGTCTGCACCCACCTTTGTGGGCTGAGGCCCTGTAGCCCACCCAGGGACGCCAACTGTCTCTGCCCACCCAGGGACGCCAACTGTCTCTGCCCACCCAGGGACGCCAACTGTCACAACCCAAGGTGTCTCCTTAGACCTGAGATCATCTCTGGAGGACATGCAGGTGGTTTGGAACCCAGCTCTTTCTGATTACTATTTGTCTTTTCTATGCAAAATGAAAACTATTTTCATCTCCTGCATTTAAAACATTCATTTTTAAAACAGCATGATTGCTTGCTGTCCATACAAATCTGACGGTGCATTTAATTACCTCCCAATAACTGTGTTAAGAGTGACCACTGATCTAAAACAAAGCCAGCATTTGTTATTATATCACACTGAAATGCAACACCTAAATTACTGCAGAAATATAGCAATGATTAAACAATGCTTACATTAAGACTCTGCTAATTTCAATACCAAATTCAGTATTTCCTCTGTTATCACCTGAAGTATTTTAACCCAAGTAAGAGGGAGCAGCAGGTGAGGGAGTTCCAGAGGACACAGAATCCCAGGATGAAGGGTTTCCAGCTGATCAGCCCATCTTACCTGGCCAGAGCTCTGATCCCTTCCTGCCCCATGATCCTGGGGAATGGGCACCGTGGGACTTGGCTGCCAGCAGGACTGGGGCTGTTCTGTTCCTGGTCTTGTCCCTCATTCCTGGCTTTATCCCTTGTTCCTGGTCTTGTTCCTGGCTTTGTTCCTCCTTCCTGGCTTTGTCCCTCAGCCCCACATTTCTGTGCTCAGCTGTGGATCCCACTTGGTCCATCACACTCTGGAATTTCTTCTGGATTTTCCCCTCCTCACCTTCACTTTTTCTAGAGGATTCTTTTTCCTTCCCAGTTCCTGTGCCAGCCTCCTGGGCTTGGGCTCTGTGGGACTTGTGCTCCCTTTCCCCAGGTGACAACATCTTCCAGGTGAGGACATCCTCTGTTTCCTCTTGCTGCCTGTCCCAGCCCAGTGCAGGTGGATCAGGGATAATCTGGTTGAGTTCACTCTTTTCCAGGTTGAACTTTTTGCTGGGACAGTGTTAAGCCTTATTTGTCATTGTTCAGGGACAGGCAATTATAAATTATTGCCTAACTTTCCTCATCGTGGTTTACTGACAACTCAAAAAAAAAAAAAAAAAAAAAAAAATTACAGCTTGATTTCCTGAATGTAGCTTTACATTTTTTCCTAAAACTGGGCTCATGGGATGTTCAACAAAGCATGGGACATACCCAACGAAGAAATACCTTGGAACAAACCACTCCATTTTCATTCATATTCATCATTTTCATTCACATTCATCCTTTCTCCTCTGGAACACTTCCTGAAAGCTTCTTTCAAGACAGATTTTTGTGGGTAACAAACACATACAAACAGGACACGGGCACTTCTACACAGAAGCAATTTGCCACCTGCTTGGCAGGGAAGCAGAAGGAATCCAGAGTATCTGAATCAGTGATGGTGCTGCTGCCAGAGCCCTGGGCTGCAGCACAGCGAGGAGCAGTTTTCCTTTCTTTGTGGGCTCAGTTCAGTCCTCTCCCAATGCTCCTCAGAGTTTCAGGGGTGCAGGGACCCCCCCACAGCTCAGCCCCCCAGGCTGCACCTCCCAACTCCAGCAGCAAAGAACGAGACAGGTCTGGGGGGTGGAAGGGCAAGGTCTGGGGGTGGGATTCAGGCAGGGCTGTGCCCCTGGGAAGAACAGCAGGAGCAGCTGGAGTGGCCTCAGGGGGCTGGAAAGAGAGAAAAACAGGAATCAGAGGAGAGCCCACCTGGGCAAAAATAGCATTAATGAAACTTCTGTGAGCTCCTGTTCATAACTGTGCAACTGCTGAACTGTGCAACTGATGAGAGAGGATTTGTGATATATTCATTTATGTTGTTGGTGGGGAGTGCTCCCCTCCGTGCCATCCATGCTGTGGTCATTTCACACAGAAATAGGGCAATTATCCCCTATTCACATGGGAAAAGGGGATTCAGGGGGTCCCTGGGGCACAGGGCCTGGAGGAACACACCCCAGTAAATGCCCTGTTCCCCCAAACCCAGCTGGCTGCTGTCCCAGAGGCAGGACAGGCTCTGTGCCCTAGCAGGGAGGGATTCCATGGATTTCCAGCACGGATCAGCCAGAGGAACCAGCCCACACTGGGCTTTTCCCTGCCTTGCTTGAGCTTTCCCCTTGGCCTTCCCTCTAAAAAAGGAAATTCTGTTTGACAAGTTTTTGCCTGCTGCTGTCCAGGTTTCTGTTTTTTTAAAGAATCTGGAGTGCAGGAATATTGAACAAGTTCAGGCCATGGTCTGTATTGTATGCAGCAGCCAAACTATATTTAGCTGTTTTTCTCCATATTTCACTACCTAATTGTTTTTCTATATATTTTACTATTTCTTCACACACTTCGTTTTTCTGTATATTTCTTAGCCTAAACCAATATTCATAACAAGTGCACAAAATAAGCCATTTTTAAGTATTTTTCTACAACTTGCTAAAACCCTTCAAAGCCACTAAAACATAAATTGTACTAAATAAAAAAAAGCTAAAAAACAAAATACCAAAATTAAAAAAAAAACAAAATAAAAATAAGCAATAAAATTCTAAACAACCACCAATCATCACACCTAAAAAGCTCGTGCAAACCAAGTAAACAGCATAAAAACACCAATCAAAAAATAAGTAATTGCATAAACAGTTGTGTTAAAATTCATAATTAAAACTAAAAAATAAACAATAAATCAGCTTCTACGTAATCATATTAGTTTGCTGCCCAAAAGGCCTGTTTCTCCCACATTGAAGATTTCCATTTTTGGGTTCTCTGGGATGCCCAAGAGACCCTTCAGTCCTGCTGATAGAGCAAAAGGAAAGTTCTGATGGAGAAGAGAGCAGAGGAGAGCCAAGCGCTTACCTTGTGCATGTGGCCTGAAGGACTATGACCAAAGAATGAAAGCTAAAGAGAAAAATAAAAACAAAAATAAAAACTAAAAAGGGGAGAGAAGAGAGGGAAAAATGGAAGAGAAGAAAGAGATTAAGAGTTTACAGTGTGTTTAACCGAGAAATAAGCTGTGGTTATAGACAGAGGGCAACAAAACTCTCAGGTGAGAAGAAATATGGAGTGAGAAGGGAAGTCTGAGTGCTTGGGGCTCAGCTGGGCTCAGGAGAGCTCCTGGTGACAGGGAGCTCTGGGCTCTGTCCCTTCCCTGGGGCTCTGCCCCTTCCCTGCCCAGTCCCAGTTCAGGCTGCACCCAGGGCTACCAGGAAGGAATAACAGAAAATAAGAACTCAATTTAACCAGTCCCTCTCCCCTCCTCACAGGTTCTGGTGCAAACACAAGCTGTTTTCCTGGATCTGTTCCCCTTTCTCACTGCTCTACCCACACAAGCTCTGGTGAAATGGAGAATGGGCATGTGCACACACAGCAGCTGTTCCATCTGCATCACCTTACCTTTTCCTCTAACTCTTTTATTTGTCTTTTTTGGCCTTCAATTCTTTCTTCTAGCTCTTTAATTCTCTGTCAGATGTCAAATAAAAAAATACTTATTAACCAACCAAATACAGATGTACTCAGAAGATGCATTAGCTCAGGGGATATCAATTATATGTGCTGTGCTTAGAGATAAATTGGGTACTAATTGATAACTGAGCTGCAGGTGAGTGCTCAGGGGTGTCACTGGCAGGAAAAGCACGCTGCCCTGTGTTGGGGAGGGAATAGAGACATTTTATAAGTGCTTAGCAAGTAGTTTTGAAACAATAGATGAAATAGAGATGTTAGCATATTTTGATATAGATGCTGAAAACAGTTATGTTAAGGTTTGAGGCCTCTTCCTTTGTTAAGATGATACCAAATGCCACAAATACTAAAGAACTAACAGACGTCCTGTCCCAAGCTTGGCAGGAAAGGTCTGAAGATAAGGGTTACAAATAAGAAAGCCATAAAACATGGTAATTTAGTAGTTCCCAAAAGTTGCATGCAAATATTAAAAAATTAGTATATTGTATTAAATTAGTTATTGGAAAATTAGAATAGTCATTATAAAAGAATACTTATTGTATTGTAAACAAAAAATCGCTCTCTCTTACCTCTTACCTCTAATCTCTAAGCTCTCTCTTGCTCTCTCTCACCCCCTTGCTCTTATCTCTTACTCTCCATGCTCTACACTCTTTCTTACACCCACACCCTCATAATAAACTGCAAACCTGAAGAACAAATAATAGTAAGCTCGTGAGTCTGTCCAGCAACCACCCAACCCGACCCCTACAGCCCTGTGTGCAGGGTCAGCAAGGACCCAGCTTGAGCCAGTGTAAGAGTCCATCTGAAAGCCTCTCGTTTGTCCTGCCCCACGACCCTCGCCTGAGGCCTAAAGAACTGCAGTTTAAAGGCGCTGGCCAGGGAAGAGAGCAATGCCAAGTGACTGTTCTCAGGTGGTGCCCATCCCAACCAGGGCCAGTTTCTCGGACTGGTTTAGGGCTAGTTAATGCTCCCACAGGTGTGACAACAATGAACTGGTCACAAGGACTGTTGGTGTGCCTGGAGCTGCCATGGTGCACTGCTCCCACGCAGGCTGCGTGCCTGGAGCTGCCATGGTGCACTGCTCCTACACAGGCTGTGTGCCTGGAGCTGCCATGGTGCACTGCTCCTGTGTGCCTGGAGCTGCCATGGTGCACTGCTCCCACGCAGGCTGTGTGTCTGGAGCTGCCATGGTGCACTGCTCCCATGCAGGCTGTGTGCCTGGAGCTTGCCATGGTGCACTGCTCCCATGCAGGCTGTGTGCCTGGAGCTGCCATGGTGCACTGCTCCCATACAGGCTGTGTGCCTGGAGCTGCCATGGTGCACTGCTCCTACACAGGCTGTGTGCCTGGAGCTGCCATGGTGCACTGCTCCCACGCAGGCTGCGTGCCTGGAGCTGCCATGGTGCACTGCTCCCATACAGGCTGTGTGCCTGGAGCTGCCATGGTGCACTGCTCCCACGCAGGCTGTGTGCCTGGAGCTGCCATGGTGCACTGCTCCTACACAGGCTGTGTGCCTGGAGCTGCCATGGTGCACTGCTCCTATACAGGCTGTGAGCCTGGAGCTGCCATGGTGCACTGCTCCTGTGTGCCTGGAGCTTGCCATGATGCACTGCTCCCATACATGCTGTGTGCCTGGAGCTGCCATGGTGCACTGCTCCTGTGTGCCTGGAGCTGCCATGGTGCACTGCTCCTACACAGGCTGTGTGCCTGGAGCTGCCATGATGCACTGCTCCTACGCAGGCCACTTGCGCAGCGTCCTGTTTCCACCTGCTTCTTGGAGCAACGATCTCCACATACAATAGTCCATAAATCTTCCCCCCTTTTGGCCAGTTGCCCGACGCCTTGGAAAAGACTATAAAAGATACCCTCAAACTAAAGACCCCTGAGATCTCCCCGGACAGCAACGGACATCTATTGGCTGGTTCCACGAGGATCTGCCAATCTTGGTAGCTATAATCCCAACCCCTTTTCTCTCTCTCTCTCTCTTTCTCTCTCTCTCTCTCTTTTATTTCCTGTCCCTCTATCACATTTTGTTGGCACTAAATAAAAGGTGCATTTTTGCAAAAGTAAACTGGTTTTGTCCCCTGCTGTGTCTTTTGTGCTTTGAGATCCCTAAAAGAACCTATCAGGACTCCGCATGTGGTGTGGACCCTGGCGGCCAGTGCCAGGAGAGGCTGGTGCTGCCAGGAGAGGCTGGCGCTGCCAGGTGTGTCCTAGCCCAGAACCCGAGCTGCTGGCCACACGCACCTGCTGGGCGTGCTGGATGAGCTCCATCCTCTCCCGCAGGATCTGGGCGTCCCTCTCCCGCAGCTCGCTCATCACCTGCCGCTTCCACTGCTCCACCGCGCTCTTCAGCTTCTCCTTCTCCTCTTCTGAAAGAAGTTCGGAAATTTTGGCTCCAGCTTCTTGCTGCAGGGCATCATAGAGCATGGCTTCTAATTCCAGAATTTGCTAATCAAAAACAATATAAAGCTGTCAGCTCAACCTTGTCCCTGGTGGGGTGAGGAGTTTGTGAGGAGCTGAACGTCCCTGAAAGGCAATGGGAGCAGGGGAGTGCTGAGCCTGCCACAGCAGAACTGTGGCCAGAGGGGAAACACTCCAGGCTGGGACTGGGACTGGCCCAGTCCACCCCACAAGCATCTGGGAGTCAGCTTCTCCTTCCTGGGGATGGGAGGTGGCCGTGGAGAGAGCAGGGAAAAGCAAAAATAGGAAAGGAAGGGGGAAAGGGAGAAGGGAGAGGGAAAAGGGAGAAGGGAAAATATAAATAGGTAAAGGGAAAAAGAAAAGAGGTTCATAAAAAACTCATTTTGTGAGTTACAGATATTTGTAAGTGTATTTTTCAGTCCCTTTCCCAGCCATCCTGCTCTCCAGCAGAGGACACAGCAGCACCAGTCCGTGCTCCTGCACCTGCCAGGGGAAAGTGCTGGGAGACATTCCCAGCCCCTCCTCTGGCAGATCTGTCAGCTCCAGGAGGGTTTGTGCTCAGGGAAAGGAGCCTGCCCTGCAGCTGGGCTCTGCTCTGCCCCTCTCAGGTAGACAGGTCCCTCTGGAGTCCCTGGGATGGAGAAGTGTGGAAATGGAAATGGACTGGCCAGGTTTCCCTGGGGCCACTGAGCCTGGCACCCTCCTGGGGCAGGGAGATTCCTCTGGAAGCTGCTACAGGGCTTGTGTGCTTTCCACTGCGTGCTGGTTCCAGATACAGCTCTAATGTGGCTAAATCAGCCCTAAAATGGACAGAAAATGTATGGAGCACAAGCTCCCCCAAATGGTTCAGTCACAAGTAGACAATGGGATGCAGAAACAGAGGAATAAATACTGATTGCTCCTCTGAAAGTGTAACTTAGCTCTAGGTTTACATGGAACTGGAAAAATGAGATAAACTGAGAGGAAACTTTATGCCTTTTGTGGGTATCTATAACCTTTGTCTCCTTGGTGGAAACAAGACAGCTACTGACTGAAAAGATGGGTGAAATGCCTTAGGATCAGCTCAGGATAAACCTGACTTAAAAGCAGTTTCATTTCAAATTTACACATCCCAGAATAGCTCTAGCTGCTCTGGTTACACAGGGTGTAATGCAAAATCCAAGGAAATGTCTAGGCTAAAATATAATTTTTTAAAATGTAAGATAAGGTAATGAAAACCTAATTTTCTTATTAGTCCTTTACTGGCTGAACTAGAACTCATGCTGGGTTAATGCTCAGGTCCCAATCCTGCAAGGGCCACTCACACCCAAGAACTGTGCTCAGGAGGGAGCTGTGGGTGGCTCAGGGTGCAGAGGATCTGCTGAACTCTCATCCCCTGCAGCCCTGGGGCACTCCACGAGCAGCACTGCCCAGGGCAGGGCACAGGGAGCTGCTCCAGGTCCCGACCCAGCCCCACTGACAGCCCTCACCTTGTGAGCCTGGTCCAGGGACTGCTTCCTGAAGTCCAGCTCGTCGTCCAGGTATCCCTTCTGCTTGCTGAACAGCTCCTGGGGACCAGGGAGGGGCTGTCAGTGCCCGCCAGGGCCCCAGGGCAGTTCCCTCCCTGCCCTCCAGGTACCTTCTCGTTCTCCAGGTCCAGCATCTTCTGCTGCAGCGCTGACTCGGTCACCTCGATCTGCTGGAGCCACTGGGGAGAGAGCAGAGCCTGAGCACAGCCTAAATACAGCCCAGGGCTCAGCCTAAACACAGCCTGGGGATCAGCCTGAGCCCAGCCTAAACACAGCCTGGGGATCAGCTGAGCACAGCCTGAGCACAGCCTAAATACAGCCCAGGGCTCAGCCTAAACATAGCCTAAACACAGCCTGGGGATCAGCCTGAGCCCAGCCTAAATACAGCCCAGGGCTCAGCCTGAGCACAGCCTAAACACAGCCTGGGGATCAGCTGAGCACAGCCTAAATACAGCCTGGGGATCAGCTGAGCACAGCCTAAATACAGCCTGGGGATCAGCTGAGCACAGCCTAAATACAGCCCAGGGCTCAGCCTGAGCCCAGCCAGCACAGCCTAAACACAGCCTGAGCACAGCCTGGGGATCAGCCTGAGCACAGCCTGAGGATCAGCCTGAGCACAGCCTGAGGATCAGCCTGAGCACAGCCTGGGGATCAGCCTGAGCACAGCCTGGGGATCAGCCTGAGCACAGCCTGGGGATCAGCCTGAGCACAGCCTGGGGATCAGCCTCCCCAGGACCTGGGCATGGCTCAGCACATGCAAGTGCTGCTCAAACAACGAGGAAAATTAACTCTGCCATTGTGGTTTGCTTTTTTCTCTGCTGGAGATGGGGAAAACCCATATTTTAAAGCCTGTCCCTCCCTCTGACACGGCTTTGTAAGTTCAGTGCCATTTTCAATGACTCATGGCCTGCTGCACTGCTGGCTTGTCACCTGTACTGGGGCAAACCCAGGGCAGCCCCACACAGAGCCCCAGCCCCACACAGAGCTCCAGCCCCACACAGAGCTCCAGTCCAGGGTTTTTGGTGTGGAGCTGTCGCCTCCCCCAGCAATAGAGCCATGGAATTCTCCTCAGGGGTGGGATGCTCTCCAGCCCAGCCCAGGTGTGCTGCTGGGGTTGTTACCTTTTCAGCCAGCGTGAGGACAGTCCTGGCCTGGATGATCACCACCTGCTCTTCGTTGGTCAGATTCTGCACAAAAGCAGAACACAATTACAACCAACCCCAGTGCCTTGTTCCTAACCCACTGCTGTTTCAAATACATCTGACATTAAATAAGTCTGAGGAACAACAAACTGAGGCAGAGAAAATCAATATTGTAACACAAAATCATTGTAAAATCCATTGCCACTATTCATTACCAATCCTTATCATACATAATTCTTCAAAAACTCTTCTATTTACTAAAAAGAAAATGTAAACTGGATCTGTTTGTACCCAGCAGGGAATAAGCACACATTTACACAGGACAAGATCAAGCTGAGCACAAAGAGCCACGGGGAGAAGAGATGCAGTGTTCATCCCATGCACCATCCTCACTTTGTGCAGCAGGTGATGATTGTGGGAAGCATTTATGGAGATGCTGGCTATTCCATCCATCTTTTGTTGCTCTCTCAAGAGAAATCCAAGTTCTGGAAGTGGGCTTTACATTTCATCCTGAGCTTTGGTGTGGCACAGGCACAGCAGGGGAAGGGGCAGGGGCTGGGTCAGAGGAGAGCTGGGGCAGCCCCTGGGACCCAAATTGTCCTGATAGAGAACTGGGGCAGCCCCTGGGACCCAAATTGTCCAGGGGGAGAGCTGGGGCAGCCCCTGGGACCCAAATTGTCCGGGGGGAGAGCTGGGGCAGCCCCTGGGACCCAAATTGTCCTGATGGAGAGCTGGGGCAGCCCAGGTGCAGAGCTGTGAGAACAGTGGGGACCCTCCTACAGCCCCAGTGTGGGGTGGGGGCTCCCAGGAGGATTCTGGAGTGGCTGAGGGCTCTGGGAGACCCTCTGTGAGACCCCCCTGTATGCAGTTACTCACTGCCACCTGCTGAAGGAGAAGCACTTGCAAGTTTCTTATTATTCACTTCTCCTTCCTGCACTGCTGCTTTGGCTTCTTGTGTAATAACCCAGGTACTATCAAGGGTTATTAGACAACCTCAAAGCACACAGCTGCTGAAATGCAAAAGCAAAGCAAATGCAGAGCAGGCAAATGCAGAAGTGAGTGAGCAGTGGCAGGAAGCAGCAAACACCAACACTCCTCTCCAAGTAACAGGAGTCTCAGGAGCAGCAGGTGACACCGAGCCCGTGTTTCACTCTTCAGGGGGTACAAAACCTTTAAATGCAGGAAGTGCTTTGCTGGGAGCCCAAACCAGAGGCAGGACAGGCTGTGCAGCACCAGACCAGGCAGCTTTGCTCACTCCACACGAGGACAGGTATTCCAAAAGCATGCACAATTTATTAAAGGAACATACACTTACGGCGTTATCCCCTAAAATGTCCAACTTTTTCATCAGCTCTGCCACCACAATGTCCTGAAAGGAGAGAAAGGGAGAAGCAGGATCAGCACAGAGCACCTGGCTGTGCCCAGGGAGGGGGGACAGGAAGGAGCATCCCTTACTGTGACACCTTCAGCCTCGCAGTACACCTGCAGCGGGCTCTTCCCCTCGGTGAAGGGGCCGTGGTGGAAGGTGATGGCCGGGGAGCGCCTCTCCCTCTCCTGCAAGGACAAGCTGTGAGAGTCAGTGCAAGTTCCTCTGACCTGCCTCATGACCATCAGCAGAGACTGAGACCCTGCACCCCAGCACTGCCCTGGACCCGAGTTCTGGCCTGGCCCAGGTGGATGCTTGCCTAGCACCGTCTGTGCCTGTGCCTGGTGCTGCCCAGCTCTGTCTGTGCCTGTGCTGGTGCTGCCCAGCACCGTCTGTGCCTGTGCTGGTGCTGCCCAGCACTGTCTGTGGCTGTGCCTGGTGCTGCCCAGCACCGTCTGTGCCTGTGCCTGGTGCTGCCCTGCACTGTCTGTGGCTGTGCTGGTGCTGCCCAGCACTGTCTGTGCCTGTGCTGGTGCTGCCCAGCACTGTCTGTGCCTGTGCCTGGTGCTGCCCAGCACTGTCTGTGCCTGTGCCTGGTGCTGCCCAGCACTGTCTGTGCCTGTGCTGGTGCTGCCCAGCACTGTCTGTGCTGTGCTGGTGCTGCCCAGCACTGTCTCTGCCTGTGCCTGGTGCTGCCCAGCACTGTCTGTGCCTGTGCTGGTGCTGCCATGGCACTGTCTGTGCTGTGCTGGTGCTGCCCAGCACCGTCTGTGCTGTGCTGGTGCTGCCCAGCACTGTCTGTGCCTGTGCTGGTGCTGCCCAGCACTGTCTGTGGCCGTGCCTGGTGCTGCCCAGCACTGTCTGTGCCTGTGCTGGTGCTGCCCAGCACTGTCTGTGCCTGTGCTGGTGCTGCCATGGACTGTCTGTGCTGTGCTGGTGCTGCCCAGCACCGTCTGTGCTGTGCTGGTGCTGCCCAGCTCTGTCTGTGCCTGTGCTGGTGCTGCCCAGCACTGTCTGTGCCTGTGCCTGGTGCTGCCCAGCACTGTCTGTGCCTGTGCCTGGTGCTGCCCAGCACCGTCTGTAGCTGTGCTGGTGCTGCCCAGCACCGTCTGTGCTGTGCTGGTGCTGCCCAGCTCTGTCTGTGCCTGTGCTGGTGCTGCCCAGCACTGTCTGTGCCTGTGCTGGTGCTGCCCAGCACTGTCTGTGCCTGTGCCTGGTGCTGCCCAGCACTGTCTGTGCCTGTGCCTGGTGCTGCCCAGCACTGTCTGTGCCTGTGCCTGGTGCTGCCCAGCACCGTCTGTAGCTGTGCTGGTGCTGCCCAGCACTGTCTGTGCCTGTGCTGGTGCTGCCCAGCACTGTCTGTGCTGTGCTGGTGCTGCCCAGCTCTGTCTGTGCCTGTGCTGGTGCTGCCCAGCACTGTCTGTGCCTGTGCTGGTGCTGCCCAGCACTGTCTGTGCCTGTGCTGGTGCTGCCCAGCACTGTCTGTGCCTGTGCCTGGTGCTGCCCAGCACTGTCTGTGCCTGTGCTGGTGCTGCCCAGCACTGTCTGTGCCTGTGCTGGTGCTGCCCAGCACCGTCTGTGCTGTGCTGGTGCTGCCCAGCTCTGTCTGTGCCTGTGCTGGTGCTGCCCAGCACTGTCTGTGCCTGTGCTGGTGCTGCCCAGCACTGTCTGTGCTGTGCTGGTGCTGCCCAGCACTGTCTGTGGCTGTGCTGGTGCTGCCCAGCACTGTCTGTGGCTGTGCCTGTGCTGCCCAGCACCGTCTGTGCCTGTGCTGCTCTCAGGGTGCTGCTCTCAGCGCCTGTTCCTGCACCAACGATCTCCACACACAACAGTCCATAAATCTCCCACCTTTGGGCCAGAGCCACTGGCTTTGGAAAAGGACTATAAAACGTGACTTTCCTAAAGAGACTCAGATCTCTTTCTCCCCAAGGGATCAAAGGCACATCTATTGTAGGACGGCCGCAAGGATGTGTCCTGTCTGTTGGCAGCTACATCCCATCCTGTCACAACCCAAGGTGTCTCCTCAGAGCTGGGATCACCTCTGGAGGACATGCAGGTGGTTTGGAACCAGCTCTTTCCAATGCCCATCAATGAGAGACTGCAGGAGGCTGTTCTTACAGGTTTTCATGGTTGTTTATTGTTCCTTATCTCAGGAATGCTTTGTCCAGTGAACAGCGGTCTGCTCACCAGACCTCCAGGGCAGAATCTGCCTGGCAGAGGCAGGACTGATCTTTTATAGTCTAAATTACACACTAGGTATTTACAATTATTTTCCAATACAATACAACTTGGTTAAACTGTCCAGCTTTGTCCCCATCCAATCTGAAAGTGCCAGCATGTCACTCAGCATGGATGACACGGAGAAGAAGGAGGAAGAGGTATCCACACCCCAAATTCTCCATCTTGGCCCATACCTATTACTATATTATAAAAACCTCAAATTCAAAACCCTTTATCATGTGAAATCACACTCTTCTATTTAACTGCATTCCCATGATTTTAACTCCATCACTCAAATTTGGAAGCTTCTCCAAGGGCTCAGGTCCAAAGCAGAGTTCTCCAGGGGTCAGTGCCAGGAAGCACAGAAAGGTGAAACCCCAGATTTGTGGATCCTGCATTGGCATGCTGGGGGTTGGAAGGACCCCTAGAGCTCATCCCTCCTGCCACAGCCACCTACCAAAAACACAGGTTTGTGGTTTTGCTCTTTGTCAGGGCTCTGCAGGGACCCCAAACCCGTGTGCTCACCTCCAGCTCCAGGATCCTGAACTCCAGCAGCTCGTTCTGGTCCTTGGCGTCCTGCACGTCGTGTTTCAGGCGAGCCTCCTCAGCCTCCATCTGCCTGATCTGCCAGGGCACAGAGCAGCACACAGTTAGCAATTATTCCAGCCCTGCTGGAAAGTGGATTAGAATACTAGAATTAATTAGAATATTGCACTTTCTGCGTCCCTCAAGACACAAATATTATTTGAATAATGCAAATAGAAGAGTTGAATACCTTTTCTACCAGCTCCTGGTTTCTCCTGTACAATGCCTGCTTCTCCTCAATCCACTTCATGTCCTGGGAAGGAAATGAGCACCACTGTAGGTGAAGCTGCAGCGTTTAGCAACAGCACAGCAGCAAGAATTGCACTGAGTCTCACATACAGAGGGATACAGTAATGACAGCTGTGAAATTGTAAGTGCATTACTTCTGAAAATAACTTCCTAAGCTCAACCTGCCCACATAATTCTAACAGTTCTGTAGTACACAAATGGAATAAAACCATCCCAGTGATTGAAAAACTCTCTCAGGTAAAATCTGGTTCCCATTAAAAGGAATATTTCTAACTATGTGCTTACTATCAAATTTCTGTTTTGCTAAATACAAATGACATATTTCTGCAGATCAGGCAAACTAAACTTTACTCACAAGGTAATCTCTTAGACTGAGGAATTCATAAACCTACAATCCCAGAACATTGTTTGTCAGCAAGAACAACAATATTTCTTTTTTGTTCTTGCCTTTTTGTGTTTGGGTGGGGATTTTTTGTGTTTCTTTTTGTTTGTTTGTTTTTGTTTGTTGTTTTTTACCCCTTTGTTTGGTTGTTGTTTTTTTTGTCTGCAGAAGTGGTCCACAAGCTGTAACCAGCCCAGGAACCTTTCTGGTCCCCCAGCAGAGAGGTGGGGAAGGGGCTGGAGTCAGCATTACCTGTCCCTGCTCAGCCAGAGCCTTCTCCAGGTCTTCTATCTGAGCCTGGGACCGGTGAATTTCTGCTTGGAGCTGCTCACGGGTCTGTGGGATATGAGAGAAAGGAAAAAAACCCATAAAGAATAATTAAAAAATAAATTTAAAAACAAATCAAACTTTCTCTAAAAGATCAAACTTAACACAGTTACAGAAAATATTTAAAACACCAAATGCTTTTAACAAATTATTCTGAAAGTTCTTTGGCAGAAGAAATTTGCAGCTGAGCACAGAGTATCAAATAATCAGACTTAATCAAATCAAGTCTAGGAGAAGGGATTAATGATTTTGAGATTTAAGTCAAGATTAACACAATGGCAAAGCAGAGCTGGCTCCCCACAGCTGGCCATGGCAGGCTGAGCAGGAACCCCCCTTTCTCTTTTAAATGAAAATTATTGTGGCACAGTTCTGGGCACAACTTAAATTTGGGGCACATTAAAGACTCAGAACAGAGTCCACATTACAAACTGGCAAATGTCACTGACCTTTGTGCCTTATCTGGGACTTAGAACCTTATCCATGATTTAGGGCCATATCTCTTTCATACCCATGTCTCATTTTTCACTATATTTGTAGCTTCCTGCTTATTTAAATAGACACCACATTCCTACACGTTTTCTGGAGAATAGATGCAATTATTGTCAGTTGTTTTATTTGTTACATACTTTCACAGAACATTTTCTTTCCTTGAACCATTTCTGTTCTATTTATCCTGTTATTCACACTGAAAGTGATTGTTTGTGTGACCTGTACTGGTGCTCTCTGTGAAAAAACTAAAATCCAGTCACTTTCCCAGCTGGGCATGCCTTGGCTCACTGGGGGTTTCTTTCCAGGTGCAATCCCTGATGTTTCAGAGTTGTTGTTCATTCTGGGAATGTCAATTTTTGTGCACTACACCTTGACCCACTGTAAGTGTTCCTGGATAACACCTTCCCAGAGCAGGTGTAGGAACAAGTTAAACAGCAGATCTGTGCCTTTCCTGAGTGCACCCACCCCTTCAGGCTGGGCATGACCCATCCTGCCAGCCCTTCCTGGAACCACGGAATAGTTTGGGTTGGGAGGGATCCCAAATCCCCCTCAGTGCCACCCCTGCCATGGCAGGGACACCTCCCACTGTCCCAGTGTCCAGCCTGGCCTTGGGCACTGCCAGGGATCCAGGGGCAGCCACAGCAAATCTGGGAATTCCATCCCAGCTCCCAGGGAACAATTCCTCTGTAACTCCTTGGAACACACAACAAGCTCCCAACAAAAGCAGCACTTCAGGCCCAGAGCCACAGGAGCTCTGTGAGGCAGACAGGCAGAATAGCACAGGGCACTTTGAAATTCAATTAACAGAAAAATCTCAGCTATAAGCCTCCTAAACATTTTATGAAGAATCGTGTAATCTGTCAGAGCCCAGAAGGAATTAAAGACCACGCATTATACATTTAAGGCTATCTGTCCTAGTTCTCCATGGAAAAAGAGCTTACTTTCAAGGATTTCCCATAAAAAATTCTGTCTGGGTTTCCCTCAGGCTGCTCAGAGCTGCAGCAGGGGTGGGTTCTCAGCAGGACTCAGAGTGCCTGGGGCAGCCAGGTGAGCTGGGACTGTTGCTCTGTGGGGTTATGGAGTGAACACAGCAAAATGACCCCTCTTGCATGGTGCAAGAAAGAGCAATTTATTGAAGAAAACTGTAGCTTTAAATAAGAGACTACATGCAAAAAAAATACAGAAGATTCGTTGATCAGAGAAGGAAACACCTCTTGTCCCAGGTTTCCTCATGGATCCAACAGGTGCTTATCTTTTGTTATAATTCTTTCTCTTATGTTTACATTAGAGAGAGATCTCTAGCTTGGGAAAAACCCTAGCTGAGCCTGGGAAAGCCAGACTGGAAAAATCCTTTAAGATTTTCCCTGAGCCTGTAACAGCCTGTGTTGGGTTGATGTGCCAGAAATGTGAATTCTGTCCCCACCTGCTGCATCCGGGTGGGGCAGTGCCCCTGATCTCCTGGCACACATTATCTGCTCATGGGCCATCTTTAAACCAGCTGGGCAATCATCTTTATCTTCCCACAGCCCATCCTCCCTCCAGGAGATATCTCCTGTTTATGGCCACTGAGTCCCAGGGCATGACTGATAAAATTCCATCATCCCACTGGGCAGGAGCCAAGCCTTTCCTACCCAGATAAAAACTGACATTTGGGACACCAAGGAACCTTCTTCCCACTGGATTCCAGAGGAAAACCAGACCTTTCCACATCATCCCTGGAGCTTCAGAGGAAACTGCACCTTCTCCAGGAGCACTGCTCCAGCTGAACCACATCTGCCCCTGCAGGAGGATGCAGCCACCATTGAATGGGACTGTGCCAACACCCTGACTGACTGACGGGTGTCAGCTTGGATTCTGACTCTGGCAGGGCTGGGATTGTTCTGTGTAATACTGCATTGCTATTTTAATTTTCCTAGTCAAGAACTGTTATTCCTAATTCCCATCTCTTTGCCTGAGAACCCTTAATTTCAAAACTATAATAATTTGGAGGGAGGGGGTTTCCATTCTCCATTTCCAAGAGAAGCTCCTGCCTGTATTGGCAGACACCTGTCCCCAAACCAGGACACAGGGAACAACCCAAGCAGAGATCCCACCCACCCTGCAGCCCCAGGCCACATTCCCACATCCCACAGGCCGTGCACACCTTGACCTCCCGTTCTGCATCCAGGGTGCCCCCGACCTGCTCCTGCAGCAGGGCGTAGGCTCTCTGCAGAGCCTGGTACTCCATGGTCAGCTGCCGGAACCGCAGCTCCGTCTCCTCCTTGGCCATGCCCTGCCAAAAACAGGAGATCGGCTCTGTTTGTCCTCACAGGCACCAAAATCATCACTTCTGAAACGCAGTTTGGAAGCAGGTGTGTTGGGAAGGGTAAGGGTTTGACAGAAAGGTCTCACAGATATGTATGTGTGACAGAAATATCTTGGAATGTAGAACATGAAGAAGGAATAGAGATGACAGCAAGTTTTGATATAAAAAAAGAATTGCTGAGCCTGTCTTACTGAATAATTAGAAAGCAAAGAGTAAAATGAGTTGGAAGGGTTTTTATAACTCAGAGCAAAGGATAAATCCACCTCAATCAAAAGATATTTTTACCAAGCAAAAAGATTTTCACAGGCAAACAAAAATACCATGTTGCAAGTAGAAAAAAAATCTCAGAATTTTCCACTGCAAGAAAACTGAAATACAACTTCTAGCTTCAGCTGTAACACACTAACCTTTTAGTGATTGGAGAACAGTAACATGAATATGGTAATGTTAGTAGGTATAATAGGCTATATGTAATAGTAAAGGTATTGGTTGGTTGTCAAGTTTTAAGATGCTCTGCAATGAAAGTATTTAATGCACTGTAACCAAAACTAGAGTTGGCTTCAGACAAACCCACAGCTGAGGCTGACAGCTGTGGGCTGAGCTCTTTCACCCATGACTCATGAATTGCTGTATCCTCTAGATACAATAAACAGCATTTAAAATACTATATAAATTGCTGTATCATCTGGATACAATAAACAGCATTTAAAAAGCCTCCTGGAGCCCCACATCCCTCTTTTGGGTCTTACACAGGCACTAAAAATCTTGGTGAAGTGCCCTCAAGCTGCTCCCCCTCCATCCCCTACACATCTCTTGCACGCTCTTACCTCCAGGAAATGCAATACAGAAATAAAAAGATAATCCCTGCCTTAGAAAGATAAAAGCTTTCCTTCCATACAGCACACTAATGACTGCACCACCCTTTCTTGCTGGAACAGGGGAAATCATCATGGTAAAGGTGAAAATGCATCTTTCTTTAACAACAAAAGGTTTTCAGTTTGGAAAGGAAACCAAGCCTGACAGGCTCACTCCATTATTAAAACAGGAATCCAGAGTTAATCGTTGTAGAAGTGGTGACAGCAACATGAAAGGAGCCCTTCATCCTCCTCACAACATCCAGCACTGAATGCTTTCATGTCAGCCTGACCGGAATATTTCACTCAACATGAAATTGAATTACATTGCTGGGTGCATGCATCAACTTCCCACTGAACAGGGGGAGAATGTCAATATGGAATGAAAAATAAACAGCTCATACATGAATACATTCCCATTTCCTGCAGCACAGCCTGGAAACCAGCACGTATCTGCCATGGTGGAGTGAGGAATTCTGCAGGTTCCCTGTCAGATCTAATTGCACACCTGCAGCCAGTGCACCATGAAACGTGCACATCATCAGGGCAATTCTGGTTATTACCAGATTCTTGTTAAGCCCAGAGCTGTGCAATGGTCCAGTGACCTGACACACATCCAGCAGTGCATTTGTGGGGAAGCCCTGGCAAACACAAGGAATAATCCCTTTAACTTGTGCTGCATTTGTGTGCCCTGCTCTCAGAGCCCTGGAGCCCAGCCAGGAGCCAGCCTTTCCCTGGAGCCCAGAGCTTCAGGGAGTGCTCCCTGCTCCTTCCACAAACACAGACCTCACTGCTCTGTGCTGAGCCCAGCTGGCCCAAACTACACACAATCTGCAGCCAGGCTCAGAGCAAACACACCTCCCCAGGGCTGCCCAGTTTCTCAGGTTTATACCTGCAGATCTGCCATAAATTCAATATTCTCACAACATGACATTTGCAGCCTGGCTGGAGGTTGTGAACTTACTGAAGACCTGAGATTTCAGGACACTGACTAACATGCACAGCACCAAATTTACCAGAAATGTTTCATTTTGTGGCCTGAGGTGACAGAATGACAGAAGAGATATGAGAGAACAGAAATGATAGATGGAAAAAGTGGACCAGAGCAGGAATTCCATTAAACAGCAGTGTCGAGGTTGGAATCAAAGGTTAGGGTTAGGGTCAGGGTCAGGGGTTAGGGTTAGGTTTAAGGTCAGGGATTAGGTTTAGGGTCAGGGGTTAGGTTTAGGCTTAGGGTCAGGTACCTCCTCCAGGTCGTCCTCGGGCGTGCAGGCGTTTAAGGTTAGGTTTAGGGTCAGGGTCAGGTTTAGGGTCAGGGTCAGGTTTAGGGTCCGGTACCTCCTCCAGGTCGTCCTCGGGCGTGCAGGGGGTCTGGTCAGTGCGGTCAGTTTGGTAGGAGATGGAGGAACCGTCAGACTCCAGGGAAGCCTCCTCATCATAGCCATAGAAGGTCTCCACCACGGGCTTCTGACAGAGAGCAGGGTCAGGGAGCACAGGGACAGGCTGCCCTGGGGACAGACAGACTGCCCTGGGAGGGACAGACAGCAGAATCACAGAATCCCAGAACGTGGCAGGGACACCTCCCACTGTCCCAGTGCCCATCCCCAGTGTCCAGCCTGGCCTTGGGCACCGCAGGGATCCAGGGGCAGCCACAGCAAATCTGGGAATTCCATCCCAGCCCTGCCAGGGAACAATTCCTGCCCAAACCCCATCCATCCCTGGCAGTGGGGAACCATTCCCTGTGTGCTGTCCCTCCACCCTCTGGCCAAAGCCCACCCAGCTTTCAGAGACAGACCCTGACTCCCTGGAAGGGCTGATGAGATTTTCAGGATGACAGGAGCTCTCTCCCATTGACCTCAATTAATTATTCACAGATTCATTAGCTCCAGCCTCACTCTAATTCTTCATCTGTGGATCACAGCACACTGACATTAGACCTTCCTGTGGCATTTTAGTGTTAATATTTACATTAACACCCTGCCCAGCCCTCATTAACCAACATTCCCTTTTCCCTGAGCTCTAACCATCACTTCCCTCACCAGCAATTTTCACATGTTACTAATCTCCACCATTAATTATTTACAACATACACATGTTTTCAGGCAGCACCACTAGAAGATCATTTGGAGATGTGTTAATTCATAAAATTTGTCTCCTCTTAAGACAACCACATCCCACCAGAGTCCCAGAGGGTAAATGCAGAGCATGAAAAGCTCAGAATGCTCCATGCATGTCCCCTTGAATATCCAGGGCAGTCTGTGAATGTCCTTGAGCTGCATCACCCAAATTTCAGTCCAGGACCCGTTTGCAGAAGGAGAGCAGAGCCCTGAGGTGCTCTGAGCACCCCAGCACTGTCCATCAGCATGGCACCACAGAAAGTTTTGGTTTTTACCTTAGGAATTCTTGTCATTTTCTTCCTTTGCTTCCTGAACCTTAGCAGCTTATCCCGTTCCTGCAAGAGTCAGAGATGTGTGTGAGTGTTTCCAGAGAGCAGTTATTTAAATTAACCATGTCAGTACCAGGAGCCTTTGGGCCCCGCTGGCCACTGTCCCACACTGTCACCAGTCCTGGGTTATTCACTCCAACACCTCTCAGGTTTGCCACAGACAACCAGAAACTGCTCTTTATGTCCATGAAAACCAAACTGAAACAAAGCTGGTGATAAGCTGAGAGTTTGGGTGTCCCTGGAGCTGCTCCATGGGTGACCATGGCACTGCAGCCCTTGTCCTGGCTCTGCTCCTGGCCCTGGTGGCCCTGGCAGGTGCAAACACACACACACACACCCCCAGGAGCCCCACTGCACATTTCAGGGCCCCTTTGAACTCAGCACTTCCAGGCTCAGCTCCTTCTCTAAGGACCT
Organism: Oenanthe melanoleuca; assembly: GCF_029582105.1. NCBI lineage: Eukaryota > Metazoa > Chordata > Aves > Passeriformes > Muscicapidae > Oenanthe > Oenanthe melanoleuca. Next base: position 34,284,414 of record NC_079340.1, on the reverse strand, counting down.
GCAGGTTCCCTGTGCCTCTGGAGTAAGGATTGGGCATTTACTGCTGCCAACAATTTGTCCAGTCAGAGGAAATGATAGAATAATCAAATTCCAGGTTGGAGGGACCTTAAATATCACCTCCTTTTACCCCTGCCATGGCAGGGACACCTTCCACTGTCCCATGCTGCTCCAGCCCCAGTGTCCAGCCTGGCTTTGGGCACTGCCAGGGATCCAGGGGCAGCCACAGCAAATCTGGGAATTCTATTTCAGGGCCTGCCCACCCTCCCAGGGAACATTTCCTTCCTCTTTATGCAGCTAGGTTGATTTTTTACAGTACTCAGGAAAAAGTCTCTGTTCTGGGCTTGCAATCCCAGGCTGCAGAGAGGAAAGCTCTCAAGGGGAAAGCCTCAGATGTTTCCTTGGCTGTGTGACCCTGGGGACACTGACACTGCTGCTGCCTCAGCTGGTGGCCAGTGCCAAGGCCAGCAGCAGTGGCCAAGGACAGTGGAGCAATGGGAGCAGCACATCCCACCCACAGCCATGGGGGCTGTGACCCCAGAAGGGGCAATGCAGGCTGAGCACTCCCTGCTGTGGGTGACACAAGGCAGGGACAGCCAGAGTGAAAAATGCTGTTCCAAGGTGACAGAGCTGCCCTGGAGATGGGGACACTGGCTCCTGGCCATCAGGCAGGTGGTGGATGAAGGCTTCCCTCCTCTCTCTCACTGTGCTTTTCTCTGGTGACAAAAATCTGCTCTGAGGAAACCCCTGGGTCAGCTCACTGCTGAACACAGCTGGAAGGGAGAATAAATATTGCTGCACCCTGCCTGCTTCCCATGAACAGCAACTTAAAACATGTAGATGGGGAGGAAGTCAATGTCACTCTTACCATGACACTCTTCACATAGCCAGCAGTCTCCAGGGTCTAATGAAAAAGAATGAAACAATGTCAGTGACTGGACAGGCTTAAAAAGAAAGGGAAGAAATAAAAGTTATTTTCTAGAGGAGTATCCTGATTTGGTGTTTTCTGTTTCCCAGGACTGAGAACATGCTAAGAAGGAAGCCAAGCCCCAAGCCCAGGATTGCAGAGCACCCCCTGCACACAGGAGCCCTCAGCCCTGGAGGTGCCTCCAGCTGAAGGAGCTTGGGCAGTTTCCCCCCCAGATCTGGCCACCAGCACAGGTAAGGACGTGTTTCTATCCTGCCAGGCCAATGCAGATTGAAAGGGTTTTCCCAAATACCCTTAAAATAAAACTAAAGATAATTGGTATTACTGCTGAGCACAGGAATGCCTGCCAGCTTCCCCTGCTGCCCACTGTGCCCTTCAGCCCCCAGAACCTTGAGCCCCTCCCTGGGCTCCCCCTGCTCTGCCCTTGGTCCCTCAGGTGAGAGCAGAGCCTTGCACCTCACCTTGGAGAGCTCATCGATGATGTTCTGCTGCTCAATCACTTGCAGCCTCAGGAAATCCACTTCCCTTTCCTCCTGGCTGTGGTCAAGGTCGTTTAAGGAGCTGGGTCTCCTTATTGCTCCAGTCCTTTGCCTCTAGAATCCAAGAACCACAGGGCAGAAGAGGAAATGAGCAGGAGGCTTTGCCAGGGATGTTTGGCCCTTCCCTGTGCAGCAAGTGATGCACCTCTCTAATGGCAGCCCCCCTTCTGCTGAGCCTCACATCTGGGCTCCACATGTGCCAGATGTTCCTGCTCCCCCAGCTGGGCTGGGGCAGAGTCACCAGTGCAGGTTTCCCAGGGGTTAGGAGGGGATTCTGGCAGGAAGGTGGAAGGTGAACCACGGAATGCCAGATTAGTTTGGGATGGAAGATTGGAAGAGTTTCCCATGGGAGCTGCAGGTGTGGCCCATGCCTGCTCCCCAGCCCCACATCCCACCTTCTCCCAGCAGCACAGGCACTCACCATGGCAATGTTTTCCTGTGTCACAAATTTCAGTTTATTTTCCATTCGACGTAAGGCATGTGACAGCTCCTCATTCTTCCTACTGAGCCGTTTGTTCTTGTCCAGAATGGGCTTGTACTGACTCTCTGCTTCTCTGAGACGCTTCAGCTGAAAGATAAAGAGAAAAATAACACCTCTGGAGCTTTTTCATCAAATACACTAACTACTTTCTGCAACTATCACACTAGAAATATTTTCTCCTGATGCAAAGCAGAACTGATCAAAAATCCCTGGGATCTTCCATTGGGCAGAGAGAATTGTACATGATTCAATCTGTGCAGCAAACACTCAGTGTGGAGAATGTACTTATTTTTTAAAAGAAATAAATATAATTTGAGCCAATTCTGTCTCAAATGTTGTACAAACTGGGGGGAGTGATGCTGCACAGCCCCAAACACTGAGCTGGGGAGGAGCAGCCCCTCAGCCCCTGCCACTTCTTATCTTCCTTTTGTCAGGGGTGGGATTAAATGTGTGAGATGGTATTTCTTGTTGGGACCCAGATGTTTATTAGTTATTATCTATATTACAAGTCCCACAAACTGTGAGTTCTACAGCACTTCAAGCCAACAAATTAAAAATGGAGCCCTCTCTCTCTACAAGGCGTTTTAAAGATAAACTGTCCAATTAAGAAATGACACCTAAATTATTTTTACTTTTAACCCAACAACTGACCACCCGTGGTTCAAAATGCAGACTTTTCTGTCCAACAGCAAGCCCCAGAGCCCTGTGCCCTCACCAGCTCGTTCCTCTCCTCCGACAGCAGCGCGTTCCTGTCCTCCAGCTTGCGGATGATCCCGCTCAGCTCCGCGATTTTCAGCTGGAAGCGCCGGGCGTCCTTTTCATCCAACTGCTGTTCCTAAAACAAAGATCAACTGCAAATAACTGCTCGTAAGTGCACGCTCATGAGCGCCTTGGCAGAGCCCAGACCTTCTCCTATCCCAAATCCAAGCATTTTGAAATGTTATGGCGCAGAGTGTAACCCATGGAACCCACGGAAAGCTGCAGGGTGAGACCAGTGGGAGGTCAGGAGTGGAAATGTAACAAAGAATGCAAATGCAGAGGGGTGTATGTGCATATGTATATGCATATGCAAATACAGAGTCACAAATGTGACAATACAAATGTGCAGATACAAAGTTTACAAATGGTAAACTTGGGAACAACAGCAAATATCAGAACTGAAGGCCGTGTTCCAATGATGCCACTGTTGAACTGAGAGCTTCAGACACATTGCCCACTCTGAGGACTTGGCCATAAGAAACTGATATTCAAATTACTGAATTACTGAATGGGGAAAATCCATGTAATTGTGCATTCAATAAGCTCTTCTTCCAGAAAGCTGCGGCCCTTATGGGGTCCTAAAGGGTCACTCGTAAGGCCACAGGGGTAGCACTTTATCTGAGTGAAAATGCTTAAATCAAATTAGAAATGACTAGAGATACAGGTAGGAGTGTTCTTGTTCAGAATCACAGAGGAGTCACAGCTCCTGACAAACGTGACAGACTTTCCCCCTTCTCTATGACCTTTTCTGGTCTTTGGCAGAAGTAGAGTCCAACTAGAGTGCAAATTAGTGCCCACAGTGCTGGTGGCACTTTTGGGAGGTCTAGGGTTCCTCATTCAACAGGTGCAGGAGAGGCTTGGGCCAAAGGATAAAACAGATTGGTTTGCTCAGGTAGAAGTTTTACACTTGTACTGAGCCAGTCGAGGCTGTCGCAAAAGAAATCTTGATGAGGATCAGCAATGAGGACGAGCTGCACACGTCAGAGGCACGAGGGCAGTTCCCCGAGGGCTCTCCTGGGCAAGGGGAGGTGCCAGAGTTACAGAGTTGGAGGGGTGACTCCAATTGAGTGTTGTGGCTAGTGCAGGGATAAACAGGACAGAACAGGCTGGGAGTCTTGGGTTCCCTTTGCATCCCGCTGAGGGTGAGAGTGCTGGGCAGCAGGACAGGGGTCCCTGGGGGCTGCAGGGCTCCTGTGCTGCCCTGGCCCCACTGACTGCCCTGCTCCCTCTGGAACTGGCCTTGTCCATCTGCTCCCCAGCCCCAGCAGAGCTCGCACACAAACAGCGCGGGTGAGAAATGCATTTGCATCGTTTGTTGGCAGAGTCGTGTCCAACTGGCAGACTAGGGCGGGTGGCTGAGCATGGAACAGTGAGGAAGAGGAGAGAAAGAACAGAGGAATTTCACCCTGCTGACAAAACCAAACCAAACCGACCAGGAAACAGAACGACAGGAAGCAAAAGCTCTCCCATGGCGAGGCTTGATCGGAAATCCCAACGGTTTGGGCACGACAAAAACAAGAGCACGGAACTCTCTGTGCCTCAGCCCCCTGCACAGCCATGGGACAGCTCCTGCCCCGGGGTGCACTCATCAAGATTCTGTCACTCGGTGCCATTTGGTGCCCGTTTAGGTGGAACCACGTGGAAGTGCTTACGGGGCTTCCCGAATGGTCTGAAGCGTCTCCTGCACCACTTGCATAAGGAAGTTCCCGCTTGGGGCTGCTCAGATGCCGGTCAGACTCTTTGAGCTGGGACAGTTGTTCATCTAAAGCCTCCTTTTGGAGCTGCAGTCTCTGAGCATGCCCGGCTCGCACCCCTAACTCTCTCTCCAGCACGAAGACTGCTCTGTCCTTAAACTTAATCTCCTCCATCTACAAGGAGAACAGAACACAGTCACACAGCGGCTCGGCCGCACCCCGCAGTGACACAGCCACCCCAGCCACAGCCACAGCCCTCCTCCAGCAGGCAGAGATGGTGGCAAATAGCCTGTGGTCCTGGCACCATCTCAGAACATCTTAAACAAAATGAAACTTGACATTCGCACCGCGCTCTGATCGCTTCGCACAAACACACTGAGGATTCATTTTGCTCGGATGTCACCTCTATAAATTATTAATCCAAATTTTCCAAATAAAAATGTTGAAACCTCAGTACCCTTTAAATTTTCAAAATTCCTAAAAGAAATGTGAATTTTTAACTTTTTTTTTTTCCAAAATTTTTCCTTGTGAGCAATTCCCTTTCCAAGGGAGGTTTTACTTACACATAATAAACATTATGCAAAATCATGAAGTGCTTAAATGACAAATGCCCAGTGATCCCCAATGCTCTCCCTCCCTGTTTGCCTGTGCCAAGGGCCCGTGCACATCCTGTGGGAGCAGCCAGGATCAGAGCCCTGGGCTCTGGCTGGGCTCAGGAGGGTGGCTGGGCCCTGCCCAGGGAGGGACACCACTGCCAGATGTGCCACCCAGGCATATCTGCACCAGGGCTGCAGAGCTGATCACTGCTCGTGTGGCACAGACACTGATTGCACAGAAAGGCAGGAACCACTCCAGCTCCTCAGGGGTCTCTGAGCTGGTTTCAGCCTCCAGAAACACAAGATTTTTTGCCATCAGTTTTTCAGAATTTAATTTCAATAGTCGCCTTTTAAGCCTGGCCTGCTTCAAATAAGAACATTTTGCCTTGTAAGAGCTGTGTTAATACTTGTATCTCTGCTTTGTCTGAAAACCTGGAAAAAAATTACATTGGGAATCAACAGTGATTGCAAGGACTTAGTTTGCAGTAAATGCCAACGTGACCCGTCCAGGGCAGGTGCTGGTAGGTCACAGAGGCAGCAGAAAGCAAAATGGAGCAAATGAAAGGGATTTTGGCGCAGCTGACTAAAGATCCTTTCAACAATGTCCATGGAGGCAGCATCTGCTGGCTTTGAATGAAACAAAGACAAGGTGCTCACAAACACCTGAGTCTTTCTGCCAAAAGCCTAATGAGGAGGAATCTAAATGGATGTACAGATGAAAAGATAACACATCTTTTAATCATCATAACAATGATTATCTGTTTAAAATAAGCAGAATATTGGGTAGTTGATTCTCATTTATATGGAAACAAAGACACATTACAACAAAGGCAACACGTGAAATTGAGAGGGACAAAGAGATGAGAATAAACACAGAACATTTCACAGCATTTCACTTATGGCTTGTTTCCAATAAAATAAAAATCCCTAAACATAACCTCCATAAACCACAAGCAAACATCAGCACTGACATCTCCCTTCACCTGAATAAATTCCTGCACATGACACACAGACAGGTCTGGTGCCTGTGTGAGACAGAGACAGGGTGGGAGCAGCACAGATGGAAGGGAAAGGGGAGGGAATTCCCTGAGGCCAGGAATGAGAGGAAAGGCAGGGCAGGGCCCCAGGACTCACTGGCAGTGGTGCAGGTCCATGGGCACACAGCCCCCGGGCAGGGCCAGCCTGGCCTCATGCTCTGCTGCTGCTGGGCTGTACTGGGCTGCTCCTGGCTCCTCTCCCTGCTCCCACCCTGCCTCTGGAACTGGGAAGGGGCGGCAGCACAGGAGCATCCAACCACCTGCCAGCCACCCCCTGCCTCTGCAGGGCTGGGATGAATATTGATGAGTGTTTATTTATGTGTGCTCGTTCATAGGCAGCCCTGAGCTCAGCTGGTGCCAATTGCAGAGTAGAGCCACCACGGTGGGTTTGGAGAGGAGCTCCCCCTGAACGCCCTGCTGTGTGCAGAAAAGGAGCATTTGGGATTTGAGCCTCACTATGGGGTGCTCACAGGAACTGGGAAAGGGAGGATCAGGAAAGAAAACTTGGTGAAGAAATAGAGGCATAACCCAAGAAACAACTGCTGTAGCATTGTCCTGACCAGCCAGCAACCTGAGGGCTCTTCCTGAAACCTTTAATGTGAACAACATCAACAGGCTCTGACACGGACAAAGAAGATTCCTATAAAACACCCTAATACTTTCACAAACCAATTTGCCCTTCCTAGCAGTAAATGTACAGCAAGCCCCAGAGTCCCAGCACCCAGCAGTGATGATTCCCCCCAGGAGCAGCCCCACACGTACCAGCCTGCGGATCTCCCTCTCGCACTCCCTCTTGATCCTGGTGATCTCCTCCTGGTGCAGGTGGTACACGCTCCTGATCTCTGCTGCTTTGATCTTGTCAGCCTGGATCACCATGGTCAGAGCCTCCTCCACCTGCTTCTTAGCCCCCTTCAGCTCGGAGATTTCCTGCTGCATTTTGATTTTCTCCACCTCGAAGCCCTTCTTGGCCTCCTCCTTGGCCTCGCTGAGCAGCACCGTCTTTACCTTGTCGGGGGCACCATCGCGCACGGCGTTCAGCAGGGTCTGCAGCCTCTGGATCTCATTGTCTTTGATTTTTATCACTCTGAGCAGCTCGGCCTCGTGCTGCCTCAGAAGAGTTTCTCGAACAGCTTGGAGCTCTTTCATTTTGTCCTCGTGAAGTTTGACTTTGAGCTCTGTGACCACCACTGTGCTTTTGTGCTGTTCGTGCTCCTTGATCTGCTTCACCTCCTGGTTCTTCTCCCTTTCCAATTTGCTCACCTGTGAGGAAAACCAAAAAAGTACAGCATTTGCAATCAACCAAACAATGAATGCCTATCATGATATTATTTAAAAATGGTACAGATGACTTTAGAGTATTACACCTCAATGCTGGGATGTGTGTGTCTACAAACTGGAGGTAGCAGGCTCATGTTTAATACACATTTAGGAATCAGTACCTTCTGAGTAAGTCTGAGTAGTTACTTTATTCTGTAGGAGCTCTCACAGCACATTCCCCCCAAAATAAGGGAAAAATGAGATGCCAAGGCCATCACTGTGGCACGCTCAGGCACAAACCTGCATGTGCACAGGCAGGACACAAAAAGCTCTGTGCAAGCTCCTGTGAAGCTCCAAACAGCTGCATTTTACCAGATGCTTTTTAAACAATGAATTATTCAGCAGAAATAACTGACTGTACCTGACCACACAAGGCTCAAGTGATGTTTCAGTTTAGAACTATGCCATGAACTCTAGAGAAGCGTGGCTGTGAAGGACAGGGAGAAGGAAAACAAAGTCCTCAGCCTTAAAGCTGCAAATGCTGCTTCACAGCAAAAGGATTAACAGATGCTCTGTTTATATGCTCATGTGTGTCAGATTCATGGTCTGAAATGCCTAATAATGATGCAAATTCATGGAAAAATGCAGACTATCATTTTGCCCCTGCATGGTAACACATTTCTATTCTGGGACAAAAACCCCCCAAAGTTTATCAGTGGAAACTGATTGGGGGAATTAGGGAGAAGCAAATGAATATTCCATTCTCTTGCTGAGGAGGGATCTGAGGGCAAGAGCTGTAAACTCTTGGAGCTGAGGCTCCAGCTCCATCAGCTGAGCCTTTCCTGAAGGCTGAGGGAGAAGCTGGGTCTCCTTGGAATTTGGGCATTAGAGCAGGAGGCAGAGCTGAGGTTTAGCATTGTACATGTGGGTAAGCAGCTGCTCTGGAGGAGTTTGAGCCCAAAACCCAAAGTCAGTGCAAGAGAGAAAGAGAAGAGGCAGCAGAGAGAACGTGGTGCTCTCCAAGCACCGAGCCACGCCCCAGGGAAGGGAGTGCCCACCTTGCTCTTCTCCTGCTGCAGCTCGATCTGGATGTCGGTGAGCTTGGCCCGGAGCTCCTCGTTGGCAGCCTGCAGGGCAGCCAGGGCGTCGGGCTTGTCCCCCCTGGCACGGCTGGAGCTCCTCTTGGCCATGGTGAGGGACGCGCCCCGCCGGCTCCGCCGCGCTGGGCTCTACATCTTCTGGGGCTGTGGGGACAGGGAGAGCTGGGAACCGGTCTGGGAACGGGGAAACGGGTCTGGGAATCAGGCTGGGAATGGGGAAACTGCTCTGGGAATCAGTCTGGGAATGGGGAACGGAATGGGAATGGGGAAACGGGTCTGGGAATGGGGAAACGGGTCTGGGAACGGGGAAACGGGTCTGGGAACGGGGAAACGGGTCTGGGAACGGGGAAACGGGTCTGGGAACGGGGAAACGGGTCTGGGAATCAGGCTGGGAATGGGGAAACTGCTCTGGGAACGGGGAAACTGCTCTGGGAATCAGTCTGGGAACGGGGAAACTGGTCTGGGAATCAGGCTGGGAATGGGGAACGGAATGGGAATGGGGAAACGGGTCTGGGAATGGGGAAACGGGTCTGGGAACGGGGAAACGGGTCTGGGAACGGGGAAACGGGTCTGGGAACGGGGAAACGGGTCTGGGAACGGGGAAACGGGTCTGGGAACGGGGAAACGGGTCTGGGAATCAGGCTGGGAATGGGGAAACTGCTCTGGGAATCAGTCTGGGAATGGGGAAACTGCTCTGGGGAACGGAATGGGAATGGGGAAACGGGTCTGGGAATGGGGAAACGGGTCTGGGAATGGGGAAACGGGTCTGGGAATGGGGAAACGGGTCTGGGAATGGGGAAACGGGTCTGGGAATGGGGAAACGGGTCTGGGAATGGGGAAACGGGTCTGGGAATGGGGAAACGGGTCTGGGAATCAGTCTGAGAATGGGGAAACGGGTCTGGGAATCAGTCTGGGAATGGGGAAACTGCTCTGGGAATCAGTCTGGGAATGGGGAACGGAATGGGAATGGGGAAACGGGTCTGGGAATGGGGAAACGGGTCTGGGAATCAGTCTGGGAATGGGGAAATGGGTCTGGGAATCAGTCTGGGAATAGGGAAACGGGTCTGGGAACGGGGAAACTGGTCTGGGAACGGGGGAACCACAGGGATTCACCACATCCAGTGCAGAGGATGATGTGGATGTTCAGGAGGAACATCCATGCTCCAGCCCCTGGCTCAGAGACAGCAGCCACTGGGGAGATTTTATGTCTATTCTATTTCATAGAACCATGGAAGCACAGGATGGCCATAGCCCAGAATTCCATTAAAAAGTGCTCAGATTTGGGAAAACATGTCCAACCTGTTGAAGAGCAGTGTTGTTGGGGGGTGGCAGTGCTCCTGGCTGGTGACCCTCAGTGCCTGGCTCTGTCCCTCATGGCTCAGGGGCCAGCACAGGCACTGGCCCTGTCCAGGGATGGGGCTCAGCAGGGCAGGGCAGCTGCAAGGAGAGAGGCACAGTGAATGAGAACAGCAGAGCAGCACAAAACAACCTCCACAGCTACATCGTAATGAAAAATAGCCTGGCTGGAATTCTAGGGGAAAAAGCCTGAATGTGTCAGGGAGAAAAGAGGGAGGGAGATGCTCTGGGGGTATGAAAATGGGATGTGAGGCTGGGAGAGGGCTGGAGTTTGGAGTTTGCTGAGAGCCAGAGAAATCCCACAGGACAAGCAGGCACTACACCTCTGCATTGGGCCAGAGGGGAGGAGGGAGGCTGAGACATAAAAAACAAGTGGGAGAATAAAATAACATTCCTGATATTACTTGTCCAAACCAAGGTGGTACAAAGCACTCTCAGTTCTGCTGTTTCTCAGTCTGGTGCTTGACTTTGTAACCTGGAAGTTTCTATAAAAAGAAACATGTTTGATTGGGCAAAGAAATAGAAATAAATTAAATTTTAAAGATATTCCCTGAAAAATCTATAACATGAGTATATGTTCTTTGCACTCAAGATTCTTGCTGCTTTGTGCAAGCAGACACAACACACCAGTGGAGATTTAAACCCTCTTTCTTTATTGATAAAAATGGGGCAGGCTGTAGCCACAGGCACAGAGCTCAACCTGCTGCAGAGAACGAGGCCTTTGTGCACATCACAATTATTCTCTTTGAGGATTCCCTCCTAAGGCAGGGGCAGAGTGAGCCAGGTTGGTTCATGAGCTGAGGAAATGAGGAGCAGCCACCAACAAGCTCTGACTGCTTCCACATGAATGGCAGAGAAATCACAATTTGAATGGCACAGGGATTTGAGAGAGTAATTGCTAACAGGATCCCTTCTGACAGGCCAGGGCTGTGAGAATTTACATTTTTGTGCTTACAGAAACAAGAGCTCAGGAGCTGGTGCTGCAGGGCAGAGCTCACTTGGTGGGAATTCTGACTGAGGTCAATTTGCAGAGCCACAGATCCTGATACTTAATGGTGTGAATGACAATTCTGTGCCAAGCACCTGCTCAGAGCATTGCACCCAGCCCCCAGCACAGGGATGAGCTCCATGCCCACTAAACCCCCCCACAAACCCCCCGGGCTCTGAGGGGCAGGGCAGGGAGCAGGAGCCTCCCCTGGCACAGGGTGGGGATGTGGGCATGGGCAGGGATGGCAGAGCCCAGGAGTGAGCTGGGACAGCAGAGCTCAGCTGGCAGCTCTGTGGGGCAGAGATGGACACACAGGCTGTTATTCCAGGGAAAAAGGGAATGGGGCTGAGCAGAGCACAGGGACTCCCTCTGCAGCAGCTTCAGTGCCAGCCACGAGCTGTGTGTGTGCAGGGGACAATGACATTGTTGAGCCATGAACTGGGGCTTGTGCTGCCACCAGTGTGGGAGCAGCCTGGCCACAGGAGCCAGCTGGGACCCAGGGCCACGTGCCAGGAGCATTGAAGGGATATTTATCACACATTCTGGGAGAAAACATTCCATGGAAACGCTCCCAAGGCAGCGGGGCTGATGGAGAACAGGAACGGGCAGGGTCACCCTGGGCTGGGGGACACTGAGCTCTGTGACACTGGGGACACCTGGGGACATGGGGAGGCCAGCACTGAGCACAGACCCCATCCCTGGGGGACACTGAGCTCTGTGACACTGGGGACACCTGGGGACACCTGGGGACATGGGGAGGCCAGCACTGAGCACAGACCCCATCCCTGGGGGGACACTGAGCTCTGTGACACTGGGGACACCTGGGGACATGGGGAGGACAGCACTGAACACAGACCCCATCCCTAGGGGACACTGAGCTCTGTGACACTGGGGACACTTGGGGACATGGGGAGGCCAGCACTGAGCACAGACCCCATCCCTGGGGGGACACAGCATCTCCCCCTCCCCACAGCACACATTCCCTAGAAAACCCATCACTGCCTCTGGATTTTCCTTCATTTTTCCAGTACATGGCAGGGGCAGCTATCAGACACATCACCTTAGCAGAACAGAAAGGGCATCATATTTTTGATGGGAGAATAGATTATGCATCTGATTCCTGGCATGTTTGATATTGAAAACAGCATCAATAATGCATCAGAGCTGCCTTGAGCAGGGCTCAGCGCTCCCTGTGCCTCCTGACTTGCAATTCAGACATCAAGGCTAATTGGGAAATGTGTTTTCTGGGTAGTAGCTGGCAAAATGAATGTTTCACCACGCTTAGAAATAAGTGAATTAATCCCTACCCAGGGTACCAACATTTGAAAGCAGAAGGCTGTTCTTACAAATATGGAACATTTCCAACGTCTGCCACAGCCTGTGAGCACTGGTGTTCTCTGTTTTTGACAAATTGTTCTGATTAATTGGTTTAAACAAACCTTTTTGAGCCTCTGGTGCACCTTGAAGTACTGTAATAGAAAGAAAATGTAATACTGTTCATGGCTGAGTTCCCACAACCTCACATATAAACAGTGAACCACCCACTCAGGGGAAGGAAACCTGCTGGGAATTCATGGGAAAAGGAGTGAGCAGGTAGCTGAGACCAAGGAACAATGGCCAAGACAGGAATTGTGCTGCTCACAGGGTTGTGCTGTGCATTTCCTTCACAGGCAGAACCACAGGAGCCAGTCCTGGGTCCCTGAGGCTGGAAAAGCTCTCCAGGATCATCCAGTCCCAGCTGTGCCCATCCCCACCCTGTCCAGAGCACCCAGTGCCAGCTCCAGGAATTCCTGGGACACTCCAGGGATGGGATCCAGCCCTGCCTGGGCAGTTCCAACCCCTGAGCTCCCTTTCCATGGGGAAATTATTCCCAAAATCCACCCTGAGCTGTTCCCTCTGCTCCTGTCCCTGCTCTGGACCTGGGGCTCCAGCCCCTCCCCAGCTCTGCTTCCTGCCCTGGACATTCTATGAGGATTTTTTTAATAAATCCAAGCAATGAGATTGACTCAACCCAGACATGCAGAGGCACATCTGACCCGTCCCTGCTCCTGCTGGAGGCAGAGTTAATACCCCTGGTACCTGCAGCTGCTGGAAACCAAAAATCCACACCCAGAAGGGAAATAAATAACAACCAACTCTTCCCAGTGTGAGACAAGCTCTGAAACCTGTCCCTCACGAAATAATATCTGCTTCAGATTTAAAATAATTCCTCCCCCCACCCTGCAGATGGAAGTCTGGCCAAAGTTTTGCTGAGGATTAGATCAATTCCAGCTCCAACAGACACATGTCAAACCCGACTGACCTGAATTCTTCCTCAAGGATTAATCCTCCCACCGTTGCTGCTTTAACCCGTTGATGGGTGGGTCATGTTCTTTGTGAACTCCACATTTGCAGCTTCGTGGGAAGGTTTGTGCCACACCCACGGACCAAAACCCCATCCTCTGCTTCTTCATCAGGAGTTTCATACAGGATTTTGGGTTTAAGTGCAAACCACAGGAACCACAGCTGGGTGTCAATTATGAAACTAATGAGGTTTATGGGGAGCACCTGCAGCTGGGCCAGGGAGGGTTTAGGTCGGATTTTAGGAAAAGGTTCTTCCCCCAGAGGGTGCTGGGCACTGCCCAGGCTCCAGGGATGCCCAGGGTGGGATTTGTGGGATTTTTGGGGGGTCTGGGCAGGGACAGAACTGGGCTGGATGACCCTGGGGGTCCCAGCTCAGGAGTCTCTGGGTGCAATGCTGGCAAACACAATTGCTGCTAAATCCCAACAGGTGCATTTTAAACCTGTTTAATTGTGCAGCCCTTAGGGCTAATTTGCAGAAAGAGCAATAACTAATTAAAAACGGGTGAGTAGGTAGGAAAGTGATTTCTCCCTTTTCTCAGGTAACCCCCAATATTTGAGGTACAAAACCCCATTGGTGTTTCTGCAATAAACTCCAACAACACACCCATCCACATTACCCATGAAACTGGAGCAACTCAGCAGAATTTGGGGAGGGCTGTTAGCGAGGGATGTATTCCAGTTCCAGGAGCTGAATTGCGTGTCACTGCCTGATCGAGCTCACAACGAGCTGTGAGCAGCGCCACCCCTCCTCCCAGGAATCCACGCTGTGTAATTAACTAAATCAACTGTAACACAGATGGCACCGCACCATCCAAAAGCACTTGATGGAAACATTTGAAACATGTTATTAACATCCCTAAATAACTGTTTAATGCCACCTCTCCAGCCCTCCTCGGCACCAACACACAACACAGCTGGATTTGAGCATGGAAAAGGCAGGATTTAATTGCTGCACTCTTACAAAAGATTTTCAGTTCTTGGATTTATTTAATTTATAAATTAGCTTGAAAAATAACAGACTCAACAGTGGCAACAAAACCAGTGTGCTTTGGATTGCAGAATTAAGGTTAATTTCCAGAGTGACTCATCATCATCCAATTCAGCTGTGAGGAACTGGGCAGCAGGAAAGGACTCTGATGGGAGTGGGAACCTTTCTTCAGGCAATCCAAAAATCACATTTCTATTTGACACTGTGCTTTACTTCTCGGTAGGTGTGTGCCCAGCTCTAAATCAAGATAAAAATTGACATTTTGCAGCAACAGACAAGAATTTGAATGGAAAGTCGATTAATCTCCCAAATGCAAACAGTTGGGAGATGTCCATCAGGCTCTAGAGAAAAGCTGTTCCTGCAGCCTGAAAAACTGAGGATCAGATTAGTTCAAACCTGATTTTTCATTACTAAATAGCCTGGTTTAAATGACCTTTCTGTGACACTTGCTGAGTGTCCCCCCTGTCCAGCCCTCCTCTGCCCTGTTCCTGAATGGCAAAAGTGATCCTCAGAAATACAATCATGAACATAAAGTAACAGCACCATAAATAAACATTAATGGTGATTTAGGAAGGAAACAGGAGCATGTCCAACTACTAGAGAGGTGGTACCACTGGGGGCAGGGATTAACACCATCCCTGTCCCATCTTCATCCCTGTCCCAACACCATCCCTGTCCCATCTTCATC